>NC_056727.1:709088771-709348839 GCF_019279795.1 Protopterus annectens | reverse complement strand
TGTGTTCTTTGGTAATGTAAAGTGCTGTTTTTGTTCCAAACATACCTTTTGGAATTTTGGCCAAAAAGTTCACCCCTGGTCTCGGACCATAACCCATTTTCCCACATGCTTTTGGGAGACTTGATGTATTTTTTTTTTACAAATTTTAGCCGGGCCTGGATGTTTTTCTGTGTAAGAAAAGGCTTCCATCTTGCAACCTTACCCCATAGTCCGGACATATGGAGAATATGCGAGATTGTTGTTGCATGTAGTACACAACCAGTACTTGCCTGAAATCCCTGCAGCTTCTTCAGTGTTGCTGTAGGTTTCTTGGCCTTCTCTCTGACCAGTTTTCGTCTCATCTTTTCATCAATTTTGGAGGGACATCCAGTTCTTTTCAACGACACTGTTGTCCCTAATTTTTTCCATTTTTAATGACTGTGATTACTGTGTTCCATGGTATATCCAATGCCACCCGTGCCCTGGCCCAGCAATCAAGGAGCCTCAGTTCTCACCACTAACACCAGAGAGGCATCTCTCATATGAGGAAAGGATAACAAATACAGTGAAGTGCAGTTTCCCTTCAGAGCACACAGAGATCACAGTCCGGGGCTAGTCGCTCCCTTGCTCCCCAGGTCCCCAGTAAGACTCCCCACTGGCACAGCTATAGCGTGCAGATCTTAACCCAGCCGGGCAAGCTAAAATCTCAAGCACCCTCTCTGTCCAGCCAGTTCTTCATGTCCCTGCCCAAGTAGCTGACACACACACTTTGAGATGTTCATACAACCACGCAGACACTCTTGGAGAAGGCTGGCACAGGTTCTCCAGTTGTGCCCCTTTTACTCAGGCTGTACGTAGTAATCACTGCCAACACCCAGTTATCAGCTACTCAAAGGCTCTTTAAAGGGTGTCCAATTATTACTGTGCAATATTATTATCCAATTGGTAAGTTTGACTAATCAGTCGAGGCTTATTGGAATGGCTTCGTACAATAAACTTTATAAATATGCAATGTACTCTAGAGCTTAAGTTATCTCTACACAAACCAGCCACAGTTAAAAGGTTTTAAAATATTTAATAATTTTTTTAATTTTTTAAAGGCAATACTTTATACTACACAGTGCTAGTCAAGAGTTCAGAGATCACACATAAATACTTAAAATAATTCAGTAGTGCAGTTCTGACATCACAGAAACACATTCTAAACTTTCTAATTTCTAGCTCTGTAAAAGAAAACCCAAGTCTAAGATAACTTACATAAGACAACAGGCAGAGTGGTGCAGGTTGGATGATCAGACAAAAATGCTTAATCTCTGATTCTCACTATTTAAATTTCTATTGCAGTTCTGATAAACATTACATCATCTTTTACACTTTCCTGTTGTTCCCAGGCTATACATTAACTACATTTGCATACATTTACACTTAGAGCAATAAAGGACATCCAACATGTAAATTCTGGTCATTAACTTTAACCTTAAAACAATTTGCAGGAAATTTCATATATCCGGACTGGAGCCGACTTGTAAATATAAAAGGCAGTGATGAAATAATTTTAATTTCAAAGGACCAACAAGAAATGCTTGACTTAGCTTTCTTTACAGCAGATGGCAATGTTGCCACAATGTTTTAAATTCAACATTTCACATTTGCAAATTATGGAATTATCTGCACAATTCTATCTGGCTAGGCTGGCAGCCTTCACTCATCTCTACCAGTCTTCACACCCTTCTCCTGACTGATACATTTCAACAATGAGATCATTTGATGCTTTGTAAGCTCTCTCCGACCCATGGCTTTTGCTGTAGTAGGCAACGGAGTAAATGTCAGGAAAATCCTACTAGGACAGCTGAACTTTATTTGGGGTTATAGTCTCTTTAATTGATGGCAGGTGTGTATCCAAGAAGACTGAATGCTGTAATGATGGCTGTGTAGATTAAACCTATTTCTGGGCTTCTCCTTTGTTCTCCTTCCCATTGTCATGGTTACCACAGATGGTTTGCTCTGAGGGTGGGAGGCATTGTTTAGGGCAAACTTTCTAAAGAATGTGGTCAGATCAAGATGCCTCTTTGCACATCAGTATTCTGGAAATGAGTGCTCCACTATCATTGTTGGAACTTCAGGAATATCTTCCCCAGAGCACAGTTGCCATCTGCTCTGACAATATGGTAATAATGTGGTACATAGAGGAAGGGAGAACCAGTTTATACCCTCTGTATTAGGAGGCCATGAGGCTATAGGTCATATCATTTTGTCACTTTCTGTCATAATAGTTTATACCTGGGGATAGTCCTTTAAGACAAAGAATAAGCTGTTAGTGTGTGATACCTCGAGGTTTTGTCAAGTTAGTTAACAGTAACTATTTTTCATTGCTAGATCAAGCTCTGTTGTCACCTTTTTGTTCTGGCTCATTATTGACCCCAGACCTACTGTATACTCCTACCCCCCCCCCCCCATTTACCCTGATCATCAAATTTTCCCTGTAAGTGAAAATTATAAAGACAGTGATCATTTTTATAGGAGTTTTTTTGTAGTGCTCACGTTTTTCGCTTTTTTATTCTGGAAAGCCTCTTCTATTCAGGCCTTACCAAAGTCTACTGACACTCGTGTGGTTAAATTCCCATAGACCTTCAGACTTGAAAATTGAGCTCATTGTTTCTCAAATGCAATTAATGCCCAGCATACCTTTCTAGAGTGGTTCACATCTCTATACCAGAAAGGCATTCAGGGGTGTAAGAAGATGAGCCCGTTGACATGTAAACAGGTGTGTGTATTTCTTCAGTTTCTCGACAGTACTTTTGATCAGGTATCTAGCTATTTGATTCTATAGGCTCACCCATTTTTGACTCTTATCAAGAACTATATTTTTCCTGTTCAGCATTCTTAAGTTGTTAAAGCTTTTCAGCAATTTTTGAGACCTGTCCTTAGAGAGCTTATACCTCCTTGTGATCTAAAGTTTGTATTTGAATAGTTAACTCTAATTTGAATCTGTGACTTGCACAGAGCTAACACTTTGTCTGGAACACCTTGATTTTTTGGTAACCATCACTTCAGCTAGAATGGTTTCTGAACTTATAAACTTTGTCTTGAAAAATACCTTGCATCATTTTCCACAAGAAACAGTGTACTTAACACACCTGTAAATCCTTTACACCCAAGGTGGCAACAGACCTTAACTAGTAGATTGTTTGAGGTTTTCTTTCCATAGCATTCCAGTAAAGGAGGTTGTCAAATCATTGTGCATAGCCAAGTTAGATTAGATCTTTACAGAAATGAAGGTATCAGAAACCCTTTTATTTTGCTTTTCAAGGAGCTAGCCAAAAAATGTATAAATTACTGAGTCAAGGTTGCTTTTTGCTGCACAAAATACATCAAGCCTGTTACCAGTGTAGCAAAAAAAGTACATTCCACAAGGGCTGTATCTGTTTCTTTAGAAGTTCCTCTGTGGATGACATTTGTAAAGCTACCGCATGTTTTGTACTGTACTCTTTTCAAGACACTAAAGTTGGGTGTAATCCTGAGGTCCAGGTCATCCTCCGGAACCACCATTCTTATTGGTATTCTGTCACAGATCCACCCAAATGAAACACCTGAGGTGAATCCACCAAGTATAATGCTGAGGGACTCGTTTCTTAACTCATTAACCCCCGAGTACCATCACAGTATGCATCTGTGGTTACATCCGAGCGCTCCCTGAGACAAGAGCTATTCTTGTACATTATACCCGAGTGTCGTCTGGCAGTGTGACTTTGTTTACAAGCACAGTTTAACTTCACTGATGAAAACTAAATTGAAAAGGTATTTGAACTTTAACTACCTTCTCAACTTTATTTTCACAGTGGAGTTAGCTATAGCTTACATAGGATTTTTTTAAAAAAAAATCGGCTTTCTGTGGTTATCACTCACAGCTAGCCGATTTACTCTGCACTGCAATTTAATTTGGCATACCTGTCCAAGTGATGAAGGCACACTGTATTTCTTCCTTTGGCTGCATTAACCCCCCCAAAATATAAAAGATCTTATAAAGCCCTAATTTTAATTACTTTTATAATAAATAAAAAACTTTAGACCGTATTGTTTCACTGGCCCCGGAAGTCATGTAAGCAGTGGCAGCCAATCAGATTCTTGTAGTCATGGCCACGTCTTGTGTAACATCTCCGCCTGCTATTTCCCGTTTATGTCCATTTTTCATACAATTGTGATTTTCTCTCCTGTAATTAACGATCGTACTGACAGACATAAGTTTCAGTCTTCATTCCATTCCTTTCAGAAAATTCATGCTAATGTTAAACCTGTTCTATCAACTTTCAGTGTAAAAAAAAGTAAGAGAAAAAAGTGTGCATGGCATGTGTGTATGTCTATTTTTCTGTGTGAGTGAATGTATGTAAGCAGGAGAAACTGTGTTAGAGATTGAGAGAGAGAGTGATGGGTGTTGTGTTCCTAACCCTCGTAGACGTACACTATTTTTTCTAAACCTTTAGAAATCTGCTTGTTGCATTTGTAGGAATCAGATTCCTACAGTTTACATTAGGCACTAACCAGCTTCATAACAACTTCATAACAACAAGTAGAATACCGGCAGTTAACCGCTACTGCATTTCAGTAACATTCACACCCCATAATCATTTGCACACTTAGTTATGGCAGTACATTTATTATCTCATTTCATGCAAAGGACAGAAAAGCTCATGCTCTGAGGGTGGCTCATGTTTTGGTAAGGCACAGAGAGACTTGAGTGTACAGCGTGGTATAGCCATAGCTTTTGGAATGTTATGTTTTAAATAAAGTTAGTATTCATGGTAATAGTATTAGGCTTTCTGTGGGATTTTTCTATATATGTGAGTAAAAAAAAATTAATCAATAATAGCATGGTTGTTTGAATCATAGTGTATTCCGAGCACACAGTATCTTGACATACTGCATTATGCAAACAGAGCTTGTGAAAAGCATTGATCACTGTTGGCTGAGTAATTCGTCCAAATTTGGTATGCCGTATCTTGCTACTGGGCAATAACTTGTCACTTATGATTGCTTTTTCCTTTTTTTTGTAATTTACTTTCCAAAAGCTTTTTTCAAGGTAACACTGTCAGTGCTAGAGAGTAATATCGCATATCGCTTCTTCCGATACAGCATCACTTTCTTCTCACCCATCATTCCACAGTACTAAGAAGTATCTAGCAGTATCTTGCATGAACAAGGTACTCTTACTTAATTATTTTTTCTTCATGGTGGTTGACAGCCTACTCCTATAATTCCAATTATGGCACAGAATATGTTGTTGTGTGGTAGTGGCATAAATGGAATTTTGTTTTTAACTCTAGAAAAATAGCCACTGTAAGTACAGTCTAAAAATTAATTTATTTATCCTTTGATGACCAGGTCAGCCTCACTAAGCTAGTGGCTTCTTTTCAGGGGAGAGCCAATGTAGTGTTCATACTACTGGCAGAAATTTGGCCAGGGTATTTCTCCTGCTCTTTTCAGTACATGTTGTGGCATCTTTACAGTCACCTGAGCTACCACCAACTCAAGCAGATGGGACCTCCATTCACCTGAAGGGCAACACACTCAGGAATGCAGCAACCCCCACACATACCTCTCAGCTGTCTAGATTTTCACAGAATATCCAGATTTTTGCCTCACATTTTAATTCTGCTCCTCCTAAAATTTGTAGTTTTCTGGCAGTTCACTGAGGATTGAAGTCACTAAGTAATGACAAACATTTGAGACTTTACATCCTTCATGAGCAATAATTAAAATTTGCACCTCTTTTTGGGCCTTTGTGCAGATTACTTGACTAAACATTTGAGAGGTATGCATCTACCCATTACAACAGTGTTAGGCATCCAGTAAGTTGGAGAGGGAATAGAACCAACAGCTTTTTAATCTGCCAGCACTAATGACAGCTGCACTTACCTGTTGCACCACTGACATTGCGAAGTGTCACAATGCTCTAATTTTCCTGTGACTGCTTTTACAAGTAAAGTTATTGAAAATATTTGACAACGGGAAAGCTGAGCAGGGCTAGACTAAGGTGCTCAAACAGAAACATGCAAAGTTTATATAGCTATATTATTCAGAAGTATTGCTTTTAAATGGTAGATTAAATTTAAATGTTTTAAATTACAGGAATGAACTTTCAGTTCAATTCAATATAATTTTTAAATAAAGCATACTTTGAGCAGTGAAGTACATAGTATTTGTGAAGAGTGAAGCAATGAGGCATGGTAGGGAGTGAATCACTGAGAGTTACCTGCATTTCATGTGGCGTTGCTTACAGTCAAATCAGCTATGTTAAGCACCCCAAAAGTGGATAATTCCCAAAAACCTCAAAGCTTTACAGTGGCCCATAATAATTTTACATGTCATTCAAATGTGTTCATGTAAAACTGTATTACTGTTCACTTTGTGAGTGACTTTGTAGAGGTGCTTAAGTAATAGTGGGATATGTGTCATGGTGGTTGATAACGATTATTTCACAATCTCAGGATCTGAGATTTAAAATGACTTATGGTCATTATGCCCCTGTAGCTCTGTGCCCCATATGATGGATTTGTCTTGATACTCTGGGATATTTTTGGAAGAAAACAATCAATCATACCTTTCAACTGTCCAGATTTTCCCTTAATGTCCAGATTTTTGCCTCATATTTTTGGGCTTTTCTGCATTTGTGATTTTCTGGCAAATCATTGAGGGCTGAAGTCACTAAATGACATGTAAGTTTCAGACTTCATATCCTTCAGAAAATGGATGCTGACATAAAACCTATTATTCCATCAACTTTCTAAGTTTATAAAAACAATATTTACAATCTGCCCCTATTTTGGTGTATGTGAGTGGTATAGATGAACTACCATGGCAGGGCTAGCCACCCAGCAGTGTGAACCTTGACTTGAGATGATTGTCACTATAACATTTAGTTTACCTATTCATTCATGTATTGCATGTTGCAAATCTAGTAAGCCCAGCTGAGAATGCAATTTTTTTCATTAAAGATCTAGAAAGGCAAGAACATTTTCTAAACATGTGCAGTTCTTTTGCAGCTAATACTTGCACATGCATTTAGAGTAGCAAAGCTGTATTTACAGTCACAATAACGTTGTCCTGCAGATTAAAAATACAAGGGCAAAACATGCAGAGGGCAATTAGAAACTAGCTCCCACAGATAATTGGGATATAAGGGCAAATGCTAAATGTAGCCTGCCCTTTCTAAAAATATTAGGATGCATTACTTTTAAATGCCTGTTGGAGGCTGTTAAAGGCAAAATCCAGCATAATGGCTCAGTCTGTTTGGGTATTTATTTCAGCAATTTTTTTAATTCTTCAGTAACCAAGGAAAAAAAGTTACTCTGCATGGATCATTATTAGGAATTACCTGGGACAAGATTAAAGAAAAAAAAAAGCTGACAGATTTACAGTATGAGTGCAAGTACAGGATACACAATGGGACATTATTAGATATTATTGAATTACTCCGGTCTTTTCCTAAAAGATGGTAATGACTCAGTCTTACATTACACCTGCACCAGGAATGTAATGAATGTCTACTCAACAGGTTACGTGCTGCAGTTATCACCTTTGTCTGAGCATGCAGAACATTGCAGTAATGGAATGCAAGTCATTATCACATTATTAATGTACAATATGTGCAGTCAGAGTATAACACAAAGTCATTATCACTTGTCAGGTAAAACTCTCAGCAGCTGCCCCTGTTGTTCACATTACTAAAAGTCGTTATCACGTTGAAGAATACACATGCCAGATTTTGGTTTCTGTCTATGTGGAGTCGTGCATAACCCCCCCCCCCCGCCCCCAAGTTTCTTTCTTTCATTTTTGGTAAATAACGTAGCACATTGACATGTTCCCTAGCTAAGTAATCCCTCATTTTGAAGACTGTATTAGTACTTACAACATGGTAAAAGAACTGTGCATGTTTGCTGTACACATGTACAGATATCACAGTTTGTTTAGGACTTAAGTTATGAAAATTGATATTTTTTCTTTTTTGGTAAATAACTTTGCTAGGGGGCATGTCAATGTGCCAAGTAATCCCTCGTTTTGAAGACTGTATCAGTATGTATAAAATGCTCAAAGAAAGGTCTGTATGCTGTCCACTTGTACATATATCACAGTTTGTTTAGGACTTAGGTCATGGAAATTGATTTTTTTCTCATATTTTGGTAAATAACTTTAAGGAGCATGTAACTGTGTCCAGTAATACTTCATTTTTAAGACCATGTTTGTCCTTACAACATGATAAAAGAACTGTCTGTATGCTGTACACATGTACAGAAATTAGTTTGTTTAGGACGAAGGTTATGAAAATTATGATTTTTTTTCATATGTTGTTAAATAACTTTGCAAGGGAGCATGTCAATGTGCTAAATAATACCTGATTTTGGAGACAGTATTAATAGTTACATCATGGTAAAGGAACTGTGTCTGTATGCTGTACACATGTACAGATATCAAAGTTTGTTTAGAACTTTAGGTTATGGAAATTATGATTTTTGTTTCATATTTTGGTAACTAACTTTGCAAGGAAGCATGTGAATGTCCCAAGTAATACCTCATTTTGAAGACTGTATTACTCCTTACAACATGGTAAAAGAACTGTGTCTATATGTTGTACACATGTACAAATATCACAGTTTGTCTTTTGGGATTATGAAAATTATACATAAGCAATATTTCTCATTATTATGCCCATATCTTTGCAAGGGAGCATGGTGATGACACAAATGATCTATCATTTTGAAGCTGACATTGAGCCACACAAACACTGATATGCAGCCTATGTCTTTTACACGTTATGAGACATTATGCTTTGTTTGTTGATCAGTTATGAGAAATATAATATTAATCATATTTCTGTGAATATCTCCATAATGGAGCATCACACAATAATGGGTAAGGTATCATTTTGAAGCAGACATTCATACAAACAAATTAATTACACATTGTATGGGTCTACATGGTACATTCACCAAGATATTGTGATTTATTTTTACCAAAAAGGTAAAAAATATGCACAATATCAGCACTCATTGGTAGATATTTAATGACTTAGATACACACTATCAACATTTACACTGCTGGAAAGGTCAGTGTCTGCTGAACAACTTTCGTGTTTCATTTTTTTGTCTAGTTACTATGGTTAAAAAGTTATGAACATTTGTTTTCTGTATGGTATTACAAATGGATTATCTGAAAATGAGCTCAGGCTGCACTGTTGTTCCTGTGGTGGAAGTAAGCAGGCAGCTTTTCCTGAGCTGCTACGGAGTGAATGAGTTAAGTTGGACCGGTCAGATTGCATCATGTGAAACATAAAAGTCAATCTTACTTTAATGTTGTAGCTTGGTAGGTGATCCATGTCTATCCACTTCAACATAGTCTTTCACTACCTCTGCCCTTTTTGTATGCTGTTTCTGTCATCTTAGCAGTATATGAGCATTTAATATATCCACTACTGTGTGTTTTTAAAATCATACTTTTTTGGTCTTAGTTGTACATTAAGTGGGATTACTTCAACCACGCTGTCTGAAATTGGTCATTTGTGATCAGTACGTTACTCTGGTAAGCAAACACAAATAATGCAAGTAATAAAACGTAGACCCCTGAGGCCTATTAAATTGATTCTTATCAAACTTCTTTGTTTTTAAAACTGTGGATAAATCGGTTATAAAGCAAACAATTATTTACGTAGGTCCATAGCTGATCAGTACATCAGTTGTACATATCAACAATTAATATTTTTCAAGTCTTTTAACTTTAAGCCAAGATTTATATGAATGTGTAATATTAGAAGTTCTCATCTTTATAGTATGCAGTTCACTACTACAAACAATTTTGGCATACTAAATTCAACACTGGAAGGGGTAACTTTACTTTTCCGTTTTTTTAGTAATTAGTTTCTGGCAATAGCAAGAATAGACCGAAGAAAAGGCACTTGGGTTTTTGGAATTATCTCAGGAATCACAACATTAAATAAAACTAAAGATTTAGAAATATTACATCTATCTGACCATTGAGCTTGAATGAAGTAATCTCCCCTTTTTGAACATGATTTTGATTTCATATTCATATTCCATGTCACCAATCAGCTATTATTTCAGAATTAAATATCCAGCATTTCATTCCATTTAATTTATACATAATTGCAGTTTTGTTATGAATGACAAAAGCTCTGTGTAAGAATTTCCAAGTGTAAAATTTCCAGTATAATGAAGATGGGGATGTTCTTCATCTCACATTGCTGCAGTCCTAACACTTGGGTAGTCCGCTGTCCACGGTCGGCCCGAATATCAAAGTATAAGGCTGACGTCGGTCAGGGCGCATTTAACTGACGTCAGGACGTCAGGGTACAAATGCGCATGACCGGCGTCATATCCTCAATCTTTTTTGCCGCATGGTCCGATGCAGAAGCAGCATTGCAAGTGCCGGTTGGCGTTCTGAGATTTTTCTATTTAGAAGTTTCAGACCGAGTTCAAAGTTGGCTAAGTACCCGTTGGGAATATTTTTGTTTTTCTTGCCTCAGTCATTTACCGGATGTCAGAAAAAGTTAATAATTGTTTCTTGTGGGAAACAGATACCGCATAGAGATTATCATACTTTGTGTATTCCTTGCTTAGGGCCTGAGCACGACGTTGTTGGCTGTCGCTCTTGTGCTAGATTTAATAAACGCACTATAAAGAGAAGGTTGGATTGTGCAAGGTTAGTCTTTGGGAAGCGGTGCAATTATAAAAGGCCGACGGGTGCTCCGGCCCGCCTCAAGAAGCGTAAGGACAAGACAGTTAAGCCTAGGCTAGAAGAACCGTCTGTGCCGGACGCCGGTTCTTTAGAGGTGTCGGTGGAGCCGGTGGCTCCACCGGAGATTTCTTTGTGTTCACAGAGTGAAACTTTATTATTGCAAGATGTGGCCTCTCAGGAGGCAAGTCAGGCTGAAGGGGCTTCTCAGGTTACTATACTCCCCTCCCTTCCTAAGGTGGTTAGGCCCTCTCCTTCTGTTACTAAGGCTTCTCCCAGGGGCAGGCCAGGTTTAGCTTCAGTTGGTGTTACCCCTACCTCTTCAGGTACTATGCCCAAGAAGCATATGCTTAAACTGGCAGAAGATTTGATTACTTTGATTAGGGGTTCTATGCCCCCTCCTGCTAAGAGACCTAGGGTGGAGCCTGAGCTGGGGGGTTTTGAGCAAGCTTCAGATGTTTCAGAGTCTTGACTGAAGACTTGCAGGAGTACTCTCCTTATTCTGATTCTGATGTGGATGATTCTACTCCTTCTGCTACTCCTCCTGAGGATTTTTTTCTGAAACTCTTCATTCCATGAGGGAGCATTTTAAGTGGGAAGGTCAGGACTTCTCTGATTCCAGGAAAAGGCTTAGGGAATTTCTGTTTTTACCCCAGCATAGGCCTTTGGCTATACCTCCTGTTTTGGATGTAGTGGAAGATGTTTTTACAGAGGCTTCTCTTAATCCTGATTCTTTACCTCCTGCTCCTGTTAAACCGGATAGGTATTACAGGGTGCCTGACGTTCACAAGTATCTGTTTAAGAGTCCTAGGGCAGACCCAGAAACTGTTAGCCAGGGGCCTAAGGGTGTTAAGGCTTCTGTTAAGAATCCGGTTCCTACAGATAAGGAGGCTAGGGCCTTGGATAGATGGGGAAAGAAAGTTTATACTTCTTCCACTCTTGCTATAAGGGCTCTGAATTGCCAGTTTCACATGTTGAAATACCAAAACTATCTCCTTTCACAATTGAAGTCTAAGGTTGATGCTCTGGCAGTTGGTATTGATTGTAAAGAGTTGCAAGATTTAGTCCATGTTTCTGAACAGGTGGGTAAGCATTCTTTGCAATGTGGTTTTGATGCTGTACAGGCCTCGTCTAGGGTGGCTGCCACTGGGACTGTTCTTCGCAGGCACGCCTGGCTGAGGATCAGAATTTGTCTGAACATGTTAAAACAAGGATTTTAGATGCTCCTTTACAATCTGACGTGTTGTTTGGGCCTCCTGTTGAGACAGTCTTAAAGAAAATGGAAGACAAGGCTAAATCTATGCAGACTGTTAAAGATTTTTTGCAAGTCCAGCCTCCAAAGTTTAGTAGAAATTGGCCTACTAAGGGGTGGACGTATCCTTCTTATGATTCCCAGTCTAGGGGTAGATCTAGACGTGGTAAGGGCAGAGCTCAGGGCTCTTTCCGGCCTAGAACAGGAGTTCTCCTGCACAGGCTTGGTGAGGGCAGGGGTCAGTCCTTTCGTAAACAGACCCAATGACCTACCTTTTCAGCTGCCAGAGCCTGCTCGTCTGGCAGCACCTTTGGGAGGAAGGTTGGCACTCTTCAAAGAAAATTGGAGTTTAATTACCCAGGACAGATGGGTATTGGATATCATACACCACGGCTACAGGTTTTATTTCCATACCTTGCCTCCTTTCAAAGGGCATGCCAGACGTTCCTCCTCAACAAAGAATAGAGGCTCACAGACAGGTTTCTCTGTTGCTCCAACTAGGGGCCATACAGCCGGTCCCTCTGCCAGAAGTGGGCCTAGGATTTTATACTCGCCTGTTCCTTGTACCGAAGAAGGGGAACACGTGGAGACCAATTTTGGATTTATCTATCCTCAACACTTATCTGGACATTCCCAAGTTCAAAATGTTGACGTTGCAGCAGCTTTTACCTCTGCTGGGCAAAGATCATTGGATGGTTACTTTGGATCTCAAGGAGGCTTACCTTCATGTTCCTATCAGACACAGTTGCAGAAAGTATCTGCGTTTTCGAGCTGGGACTTCTCACTATCAGTTCTCTGCATTGCCCTTTGGCTTATCTACTGCGCCCAGAGTGTTCACGAAAGTTCTGGCTCCAGTGATAGCTTTCTTCAGACTAAAAGGAATACAGATCTATCCTTATTTGGACGACTGCCTGATTCTGGCTCAAGGAAAGGAAGAGCTTCTTCGTCATTTGGAGTATGTGATAGCAGTGCTAAGATGCCTAGGGTATTCTGTGAACGAAATAAAGTCCAGTCTAGTACCCTCTCAAGACATGTGCTTTCTGGGTGTGAGACTGAATACAGCAGCCCAGATGGCCTTTTAACCCCGGACAAACAAGAGAGTCTATCCCTTTACTTCCATCAACTATCTCATCAGTCCGGGCTGACTGCAAGGACAGTCCTTCAAGCCTTAGGGTTCATGGCATCTTGTATTCTGGTGCTTCCCAATGCCAAACTGCATATGAGGAAGCTACAATGGTATCTCAAAAATGTATGGACACAGCACTGCCAGGATCTGGACACTGTCATTCCAATAATACCTTGCATTCAGAAGGAATTTTTGTGGTGGGCTCAGGAATGTCACCTAAACAAGGGACTCTCTGTGACCCGGCCAGAGGCAAATCAAATTTTAACGACAGATGCCTCAGACAAAGCTTGGGGAGCTCATCTGAATGGAAAATGGATACAAAACAAGTGGCCTGTCAGACTACAACATCTACATATCAACATGAAGGAGATGTTAGCAGTCCAGTTTGCATTGATAGCTTTCAAGGAATTCCTTCTTCCAGGACAGGTGTTGATTCTAACAGACAACACAACTGTCATGTGGTACATCAACAAGCAAGGGGGAACGCATTCTTATCCTCTATGCAGGCAAACAATGATTTTGTGGGAGACTGCTCTCAGTTTACAGCTCAATCTTCAGGCAAGGTTTCTGCCAGGAGCACAGAACTCCTTAGCAGATGTGTTGAGCAGACGAATTATGGATCCCCACAAGTGGAAATTGGATCCTCATGTATTTCAGAAATTGACAGTGTCATGGGGAACTCCAGACATAGATCTGTTCGCTTCTCCACTAAACCATCAGCTGCCAAAGTTTTGCACAAAAAGGTTTCATCCCACAGCTTGGAAAGTGGATGCTCTTTCTTTCAATTGGAGCAATCTTCATGTGTATGCCTTTCCACCTCTGCCTCTCCTCCCAAAGGTACTTCTGAAGGCCAGACAGGAGAAGCCAAGGATGATTTTAATAGCTCCAGATTGGCCTCGACAGCACTGGTACCCATTACTGAGAAGTCTAGTACGGAAGCCTCCATGGCCTTTGCCTTCGATTCCACACCTGTTGTCACAGGAAGACAGCCATTTGCTCAATGTCAAACTTCACTCTCTTCACCTCACAGCCTGGCATATTCTGTTTTGAACCATAAACGGTCTCAACTTCCACAACAAGTTTTGAATGTGATTTTGGAAGCTAGAAGGCCTAGTACAAGGAAAGTGTACGCAGATAAATGGAAGAGATTTTTATTTTGGAGTACAGCAAAGGATTTTGATGTTTCTGAGCCTAATTTAAGTGTGGCTCTTCAATATCTTACTGAGTTACTGGACAAAGGTTTGTCCTTCTCTTCTATTAAAGTTCATGCTGCAGCAATTTCAGCTCACTATGATTGCGACCGCCATTGTTTTCTCATCCTTTGTTCAAGCAATTTCTCAGAGGGGCAAAGAATATCAGACCCCCACGAAGAGCTCCTACTCCTGCTTGGGATCTCAATTTTGTGTTGGAGAAACTCACTCTACAACCTTTTGAGCCTGCAGCTACTGCTGAGTTGAAATATTTATCATGGAAGACTGCTTTTTTATTGGCCATTACCTCTGCAAGAAGGGTTTTTGAATTGCAGGCCCTTATGGCAGTTGAGCCTTTCTTGATTTTCCATAAGGATAGGGTATCATTACGTACTAATCCTTCCTTTATGCCTAAGGTGGTTTCTAGTGTGGCTTTAAACCAGACTATTCATTTGCCTACTTTTTATGCAAATCCTCAAAATAAAGGGGAAAAGATTTTGCACACTTTGGATGTACACAGGCAGTTGCGTTATTATTTGGACAGAACTAAACGGTTCAGGCAGTCTCAGCAGTTGTTTGTTTCTTTTGCTTTGAGTTCTCAGGGCAAGCCTGTGTCAAAACAAACTATTTCTAAGTGGATTGGGTTTTGCATTGCTTTCTGTTACTCCCATCATGGCAAGGAGATTCCAGCTGGGATTAGGCCTCATTCCACTAGGGCTACTGCCACTTCCACAGCTTTTTTGAGTGGAGTGGCAACCAAGGATATTTTAGAGGCAGCTACTTGGAGTTCTGTGCAAACCTTCTCTAGGCATTATCACCTGCCACTTTACTCTAAATCCAGGGCTGGTTTTGCCACTGCGGTTTTGCAGGGCATTTTGGCAGCTCCTGCTTCCTTATAGTTAGCCATCCTCCCTTATCTCTGCTTTGGGATTCTACCCAAGTGTTAGGACTGCAGCAATGTGAGATGAAGAACATAGTACAGTTTTGTACCTACCATAAATGTAGATGTTCGAAGATCCACATTGCTGCAGTCCAATCCCTCCCTCCTTCCCTCTGTACTTGGAGGTGGTTGTGTGGGTTGGGTTGTACATATTGTGTGTATTATATCTATTGTACATATAGTTAGTGCAAGGGTGGTTGGTTATTTGTTTGCTGTCTTTTGGTTTTGACCTTTCTTTTTAAGGTCTTCTGACATCTGGGGCAAGAAAAGACTGAGGATATGACGCCGGTCATGCGCATTTGTACCCTGACGTCCTGACGTCAGTTAAATGCGCCCTGACCGACGTCAGCCTTATACTTTGATATTCGGGCCGACCGTGGACAGCGGACTACCCAAGTGTTAGGACTGCAGCAATGTGGATCTTCGAACATCTACATTTATGGTAGGTACAAAACTGTACTTTTTATATGTAGATTTTAATATTAAGTTCGACTTCCGAGGCCTACACTAAGGCACTGTACGAGCACATCCACTTATGCTTGAATCGTGCCATCCCACATAGAAACAAGATGCTCGCCTCCAAAAAAAGGAAGCCAGTCTGGTGGTCCCCTGCCATAAACAAACTTTACAACAAAAGGAAAAAACTGTTGCAGAAAAGAGGAAAGTCCCAGGCTGCAAAAAAACTCCCTTACCCAGCTTCGGTAAGAATCTGAGATCCCTCATAAAATCCTCCAAAGCTAGTTACGAAAGTAAAATTGCCAAAGATTCCAAAGACGACCACAAGGCATTCTATAACTATGTCAAGAATCTAAATGGCAATGTTCAGATCTGCTCTGAGCTACAGCAGAATGGCATTAAATATACTGATTCCAAGGATATTGTCAATATCCTGGCAGATCGATTCAGTGCCAACTTCACCCCTTTCTCACCCTCTAAATGGCCCATCTCAATACTGGAAGATTGCCATATTCCAGTAATGACCACACAGGTAAAAAAACACACTCTCCAAAGCTAAGAATTCAGCATCCGTGGGACCAGATTGCATCCCGGGCTGTGTACTACATGAACTACAAAATGAACTGGCACCTCACCTAAGTGTCATGTTTAATCATACCCTCACCTCAGGCTTCGTGCCCACTGTGTGGCGCACAGCTACAGTTATCCCACTGCACAAGGGGGGATCCACTTTGTATCCCGGGAACCACCACCCCATCAGTCTGACAAGCCTGATCTGCAAGACCATGGAACATATTATTATGGAACTTATAAACAAAGACATTGGCAACCTTAAAACACTGGACCCCACCCAGTTTGGGTTCGTGAAGGGCTGATCTTGTCTCCTGAACCTTATTGACTTATTCGAATCCGTCTCCAGAGCCATGGACGAGGGTAAGGCAAGTCCACACAGCCTATCTGGACCTCGCCAAGGCCTTTGACATCATCCCCCACTCTGGAATCATAGATAAACTTACTAAGCTGGGCATTAATCCCTACATCACTCTGAGTTGCCAACTGGCTTACTGACAGAACCCACACTGCAGAAGTAGCTGACTCCAAATCCAGATCCAGACAAGTGACAAGTGGAGTACCTCAGGGTTCAGTCCTGGGACCTCTCTTGTTTGGCATCTACTTCTCTGAAGTACAGGCCAACACTAAGGGACTCTGGCTAACAAAGTTTGCAGATGACTGCAAACTGGGAGCCATTATTCAGTCCCCAAATGATGTGGATACTCTACAAAAGGGCCTTACGGAAACTGATGCTTAGTGCTAGAGCCATGGGCTCAAGCTCAATGCCAAGAAATGTATAGTTATCCCCTTTGGGAAAAAACACATAGGTGGCAGTACACTAAACAGCAAAAGTGTGGAAAGAGACTTAGGGACACAGGTGGACAGTGGTCTCACCTTCAATAACCACATCGCCACAACAGTCAAGAAATCCTTATATGTGGCACACCTCATCACTAAGGGCTTTTCATCCAGAAAATAAAGGAGGTCATTGTCCCACTGTACTCATCCCTTATTAGACCCATTATAGAATACAATGCCCCGTTTAGTATGTACCTCTCAAGATATCTGCAACAACTGGAAAGGCTGCAGAAATACCTCACTAAGAGAATCACAGGCCTAAAGCAGATGCCCTATGCTGACCGCCTTAAAAACTCCAGCTGTACTCTGTCGCATATCGTCCACTCCGAGGCGATCTCTGCTTAACATACAAGGCCATGTCAAACCCAGAGATGTTGGACATGCTACAATTACAGAAATCCCAGTCCCTCAGAGCCACACCCTCCAGGGATCTAAATCTTGTCATCACAATAAACAAAACATGCTGGAGGGATAGGTTCCTGACCCAGAGACTCCCTAGACTCTGGAATAGACTGCCCATACATGTCAAGCAGAGCGCCTCTATGGCCCTGTTCAAAAGGAACCTTGATGATTGGATGGGAGAAAGGAAATTCACCCTGGGGATCATGTCAGTCGCCCTGCTAGACAGGGATCCAGGGAATTAAATAGTATGGGAAGAAATAGCCAGGGAATTATTATGGCTAGGCTTGTATAGGCTCTAGTGCCAATAGCCTAGTACCAACCTATGAACCAATTTTCTTGTATTATTCGGAAAAGTCTTCATTATTAATTTTTAAGGAATAGTTCCAGTAAGAATTGTCTAAATGTGGGAAATCTAATTTAAGAATTTTATGCATTTGAGACAGATATTTACTTTTTATTGCATTATTTATTACGACTTCTAATGATTTGGGAAACAATTTCTTATCTAGGTGAAATGTTTTATTTATCTCTTTTCACAATGTCTCTCAATATTTGTAAAATTACCCAGTTCAGAATGTTGATTGTATTTGGACCTTAAATTTTCAAGTGTGTGTATATATATATATATATGTGTGTGTGCATAAATTCATACGTGTATATATATATATATATATATATATATATATATATATACACACACACACACACACACACACACACACACACACACATATATATATATATAAGTACCATTTAATAACTGATGCCAATAAATTAAATTACTTTGTTTCAATGCTAGCATTTAGTTGAAGTTATGCATTTCTTTGCAGTCATTTGTATGTGCAACTGGAAACTTAGAAAATATTAAGTTTTTAATGCAGTGGTTAGAATATGTAAATTTTTAGAAAGAGGAATGATATTTAAATAGGGAATTTGAGAAGAGGGTGTAATACCATATCTGAAGTAGTTTGCTTTACTTGGTTTTCAACCTGTGGGATACCGGATCCATATCGGAACCGAGCCAGCAGTATCACTAGCATCTGCTCCAAGCTCTTCCCCTTACCCATAATGCACCTCCACTACCTTCCAACCCCCAGATCTCATTTGCCGCGGCTTGCTGAAGCATCGTGATCTCCTGAGCTCTGAGTAGTGAGTGGGTTTTCTGCTTTTAAGCAGCTTTTTTTTCTCTGAAATATTAGTATAAGCGTTTAGTGTAGGTGCCCTCTTCTCCTCCCCCTCGCTGGTGTGTCGTGTAATAGAACCTTTTTTGTAGTTTAGAATTAGTTTGTTAGTATGCTTTGCTTTCCCACCCCCCTCGGTGTGTTCTGTGCGACTTGAGTGTGTAGTGAATGGTCTGAGTGGGAAAATTATTTTTTTCTCTCTTTTTCATTCTCTGGTTTGAGTGGCTTGAGATAGAAGCATGGCTGATAAGCCTGTGGATAGAAGCATGGCTGATAAGCCTGTGTTCAAAAGGTGCACTGAGTGTGGCCACAAATTGTCTCTTGCAGATGGCCACACTCTGTGTGTGATGTGCTTGGGCGTTGCCCATCTGAATACTGACTGCTCTATATGCGTGGGTTTTAACCCGTGCGGTATCAGACTGGAAGGCTAAGTTGGCCCTGAAAGGCCGCCTTCCCACTTCTGAGGCGGTTACCTCATCTTCTGCTTCGGTCACAGCGGCCACCTCTCCTTCTTCTCTTGCCCTTGCTTCTCCTCCCTCCCATGCTGGGACTCAACTTCCTGTTTACAAAGCCTGTGGAAGTGGAGCTAAAAATGGATAGAGAAAAGGAGAGAGAGCTGAAATCTCACATCCCAGGCAAACGTAAGAGGTCCCCGGCCCTTCCTTCTCCCACCAGAAAGTCAGCCTAGGATCCGTGACTCCCCTCTGCTAAGATATCTGAGATTTTTCCCGGAGCCGGAGACCCGTTCTCCATCTAGGGCCTCGATTCCTTGACCCACCAGGTCAGAGTCCGTGGCCTCGTCGGGATCCATGCATAGCTTATCGGAAGTTGACATGGATAAAATGATGAGTCGGTTCATTCGTACTCTGATCCAGATGGGGGTCTTGCCAGCCCCCTCTCTCTCTGGAGGGGGGAGCTCGCTTCCTTCTCCAATCCGTCCACCGGGTTCGGAGTACTCTGATCCGAGGATGGCCTTAGTCAGGGTGTCTGCACCGACGGTACCTGCTTCCTCGATGCCGACAGCTGCCTGCATTGTGTCTGATTTGACTAGTTCAGATCCGAGCGGCTCTCTGAGCCGGAGCTTGGGTGTTGGATCCAAGGGAGCGGAACATTTTTCATCGGCTCCGGCATTGTCGGGCCAAGTTCCCTCCCCTCGGACCCGGCTCCGATTCTCACCTCTGTTCAGGGGAGACCAGCTTCCTTATTGGTTCCTCAGGAGGTTTGTTCTCCCTCTGCATTCATGGTAGAAAGGGTTCTCTCCACTGGATTGAGACCCTTGACTATCCCCTCTGATTCCACCCCAACCCCTTCGGCTCTTAACTACGAATCCCATAATTTTACCAGAGAGAGAGCTCATGCTCGCGGACCCCCAGACAGTTTCTCCTGAGGTGCAAGTGGTTTGCGAGTTCCCCCCAGACAGCCCCACCGGAGGTGTGCCTCGTATGCATACGTGTAAGAGGAGGCACTTGGACTTCCCAGAGTCCCTCACAGACTACACGGATTTGGATGATGGGGAAGGTTCCCCCAGGTCACCTCCCGAGGATGTCTCCTTTGGAGACATCATTGAAATCCTTCGCCGGTGGGTAGGTTTGTCCTACCCCCAGACTTTCTTCTGAAGAGTCAGTGTTCCTGGAGGCTTTCGGCACGGGCCCATCTACATCTTGGGTGTCCCCTCCCACAGATCCCCTGGTGGACCTGGTCACCTTGCGGGCCTGGAAGGAGCCGGACGCCATGGAACCAATCCCTAAATGTCCTGATAAGATCTCGAGTCCACCATCAGATAGACCACCATGGAACAAGGGCTCCCCCATAGACACTATGGTGGTAGCAGCAGCCACAAAGAAGGAACTAGCCCAAGAGAGTTCCTCTGTTCATCCTCCTGACAGAGTCGCAGATGATGGACCACTTAGGGAAGCAGGTTTATGAGACGGCAACCTTTTCCATTAGGGTGCTGATCTACCTGGCCCACGTCACGAGACTCCAGAGCAACCTGGTCAAGGAGCTGGCTGAGCCTTCCCCTAAGTCCATATCGCAGTAGAACAGGGACTTGTTCTCCGTTAGGATGGCCACTTTGAAAGCAGTCTCCAACACGTCCATGCAACTCCTCTCACATGCTACTGATGGAGTGGCTAGGGCTGCTGGATCCGGAGTGTCCATGAGGTGCAACGCTTGGCTCAAACTGTCAGTTTTCGGAACCTTTCAAGGCGTCCTTTGCCAATGCCCCTTATGATGGCTCTACTCTCTTTGGTAAGACCATCAGAGACTTTAGTCTAGAGTGAGAAGGACAGTAAAACACTCTGCAGTCAGAATCCGCTTCTCAAACCCTCAAATATCTTTTTCTCAGAATCGGAGAAGGCAAAAGAAGATGTGGTTTCGGAAGTCACAATATTCCCGGGACACTCAGGGCTCTTCTTCCCCCAGAGGCAGAGAGGAACAGAATGGACGTCTGCCCAGAGGCAGAGGGGGTCCGAGGAATTTTGGGTCTCGAGAACCTTTCTCTGACAGCAACCCTGAGGGGTTGCCCGACTCCTCTACTATGGAGGCAGTCGGTGGACGATTGTCATTGCACTTGGTGGCATGGGAGTCTGTAATATCAGACTGCTGGGTGCTTCAGATCATATCCAGAGGATACTCTATCCTGTTTGTGGTTCCTCCCAAACCTCCTAAACACCTCCTGGATGTTACCACCCAGACAAAGGGAGGCAGCAGCACAGGAAATTTCCAAGCTGCTAGAAAAATGATCTATTGAACTAGTCTCCCCAAATCAGTCTGGATCAGGCTTCTACTCCAGGTTCTTTTTGGTGCCAAAGAAAATGGGGGACTTGAGGCCCATTCTGGACCTATCTACCCTGAACCTGTTTGTTGCCAAAGGAAAATTCTGGATGGTCACACTACAGTCCATCATGCCGTATGTGCAAGATAGCGGTTGGATTGTGCTCATTAGACCTCCAGGATGCCTATTGTTGGTTTACCTTTACATGTGCATATTGCACAAAGACGAACAGCAATTTTCCGAAAGGCAGTCTGCAAAGTCTGCAAACGCCGAACCGAAAAAGGTTTGAATGTGCAATGAGCGAATGCACAGTGAGATTCGCTCATTGCACATTCAACATTCTGGGGTGGATTGCACTATAGTGGGGATTGTGAAATGGTTCCTTTCCCCACTGTAGTGTGATCTTGGAGTTAGAATAATAAAGTAGAGGTGCAGGGGGGCTTGCCCCCCTGCTTTACACTTTTTTTTTGTTCGACATTAATGTTCGAAAAACAGCGAATCTGCTTTTCAATTTGCTGATGTTCATCTCACATTGCTGCAGTCCTTACATATGGGTAGTCCGCTGTCCTCGGTCGGCCCGAATACCAAAGTATTAGGCTGACGTCGGTGAAGGCGCTTAAAACTGACATCAGGACGTCAGGGTACAAAAGCGCATGACCGACGTCATATCCTCAGTCTTTTTTGCCGCATGGTCCGATGCAGAAGCAGCGTTGCAAGTGCCGTTCGGCGTTCTGAAATTTTTCGAGTTCGGAGTTTCAAACCGAATCCAAGTTGGCTAAGTACCCCGTTGGGGAATATTTTGTTTTTTTCTTGCCTCAGTGTATTACCGGATGTCAGAAAAAGTGAATAACTGTATTTCTTGTGGGAAGCAGATACCGCATAGGGATTATCATTCTTTGTGCATTCCTTGTTTGGGGCCTGAGCACGACGTTGTCGGGTGTCGCTTTTGTGCTAGGTTCAATAAGCGCACTATTAAGCGAAGGTTAGATTGTGCTAGGCTGGTCTTTGGTAAGCGGTGCAATTATAATATGCCGTCGGACTCTCCGGTGCCCGCTTCTACGAAGAAGCGTAAAGACAAAACTGTTAAACCCAGGCAAGATGAGTCGTCCGTTCCGGACGCCGGTTCTTTAGAGGCTTCAGTGGAACCGGTGGTTCCGACGGAGACTTCTCTGGAGTCTCAGGGGGAGACTTTGATTTTGCAGGATGTGGCCTCTCATGAGGCAGGTCAGGCTGAAGGGGCTTCTCAGGTTACTGTACTCCCCTCCCTTCCTAGGGTGGTTAGGCCCTCTCCTTCTGTTTCCAAGGCTTCTCCCAGAGGCAGGCCAGGTTTAGCTTCTGTTGGTGTCACTCCTTGTTCAGCAGGGTCTGTGCCTAAGAAGCACATGCTTAAAATGGCAGAAGATTTGATTACTCTGATTAGAGGTTCTTTGCCCCCTCCTGATAAGAGGCCTAGGGTGGAGCCAGAGTTGGGAAGTTTTGAGCAGGCTTCGGATGTTTCAGAGTCTTCAGCTGAAGACTTGCAGGAGTACTCTCCTTATTGTGATTCTGATGCAGATGATTCCACTCCTTCTGCTTCTCCTCCAGAGGATTTTTCTTTTTCAGAGACACTTCATTCTATGAGGGAACATTTTAAGTGGGAAGGTCAGGACTTCTCTGATTCTCGGAAAAGGCTTAGGGAATTTTTGCTTTTGCCCCAACATAGGCCCCTTGGCTATACCCCCTGTTCTGGATGTTGTGGAAGATGTGTTTTCAGAGGCTTCACTTAATCCTGATTCTCTGCCTCCTGCGCCTGCTAAACCGGATAGGTATTACAGGGTGCCTGAGGCTCATAAATATCTTTATAAGAGTCCTAGGGCGGACCCAGAAACTATTAGTCAGGGACCTAAGGGTGTCAAGGCCTCTGTTGTAAAAAATCCGGTTCCTCTAGATAAAGAGGCCAGAGCTTTGGATAGATGGGGAAAGAAGGTCTATACATCTTCTACCTTAGCTATGAGGGCTTTGAATTGCCAGTTTCATATGTTGAAATATCAAAACTTTCTTCTTTCTCAATTGAAGTCTAAGGTGGATGCTCTGGCGGAAGGCATTGAGTGTAAAGAATTACAAGATTTGGTGCATGTCTCTGAACAGGTGGGTAAGCATTCATTACAATGTGGTTTTGATGCTGTGCAGGCCTCGTCTAGGGTGGCTGCCACTGGTTCAGTTCTTCGCAGGCACGCCTGGCTGAAGGATCAGAATTTATCTGACCATGTTAAGACAAGGATTTTGGATGCTCCTTTGCAGTCTGATGTGTTGTTTGTTTCACCTGTGGAGTCAGTCTTGAAGAAAATGGAAGACAAGGCTAAGTCTATGCAGGCTGTTAAAGATTTTTTGCAAGTTCAGCCTCCGAAGTTTAGTAGGAATTGGCCTGCTAAGGGGTGGACGTATCCTTCTTATGATTCTTAGTCTAGAGGTAGATCTAGACGTGGTAGGGGCAGAGCTCAGAGTTCTTTCAGACCTAGAACAGGGAGTTCACCTGCACAATCTTCGGGTGAGGGCAGGGGCCAGTCCTTTCGTAAACAGGCCCAATGACCTACTTTTTCAGCTGCCAGATCCTTCTTGCCTGGCAGCACCTTTGGGAGGAAGGTTGGCACTCTTCAAAGAAAATTGGATTTTGATTACCCAAGACAAATGGGTATTGGATATCATACACCAAGGTTACAAGTTTTATTTCCATACCTTGCCTCCTTTCAAAGGCATGCCAGACGTTCCTCCTCAGCAAAGGCTAGAGGCTCACAAACAAATTTCTCTTCTACTTCAAATAGGGGCCATACAACCTGTCCCTCTGCCAGAAGTGGGCCTAGGATTTTATTCTCGCCTGTTTCTAGTACCAAAGAAAGGGAACACATGGAGACCAATTTTGGATTTATCTATCCTCAACACATATCTGGACATTCCCAAGTTCAAAATGTTGACGTTACAACAGCTTTTACCTCTGCTGGGCAAAGACCACTGGATGGTGACTCTGGATCTCAAGGAGGCTTACCTTCATGTTCCTATCAGGCCCAGTTGCAGGAAGTATCTGCGTTTTGGCTGGGACTTTTCATTATCAGTTCTCTGCATTGCCCTTTGGCTTATCTACTGCGCCCAGAGTGTTCACGAAGGTTCTGGCTCCAGTGGTAGCTTTCTTCAGGCTAAGAGGAATACAAATCTATCCTTATTTGGACGATTGCCTGATTCTGGCCCAAGGAAAGGACGAACTTCTTCATCATTTACAGTATGTGATGGCAGTGTTAAGATGCCTGGGGTTTTCTGTGAACGAAATAAAGTCCAGTCTAGTACCCTCTCAGGACATGTGCTTTCTGGGTGTGAGACTGAATACAGCATCCCAGATGGCCTTTTTGACCCCGAACAAACAAAAGAATCTTTCTCTTTACTTCCACCAATTGTCTCGTCAGTCCAGGCTGACTGCAAGGACAGTCCTTCAAGCCTTGGGGTTCATGGCATCTTGTATTCTGGTACTTCCCAATGCCAAACTGCATATGAGGAAGCTACAATGGTATCTCAAAATGTATGGACGCAGCACTGCCAAGATTTGGACACTGTCATTCAGATAATACCTTGCATTCAAAAGGAATTTTTGTGGTGGGCTCAGGAATGTCACCTAAACAAGGGACTCTCTGTGACCCGACCAGAGGCGAGTCAGATTTTAACGACAGATGCCTCAGACAAAGCTTGGGAGCTCATCTAAATGGAAAATGGGTACAAGACACGTGGCCTGCCAGACTTCAACATTTACATATCAACTTGAAGGAGATGTTAGCAGTCCAATTTGCATTGATAGCTTTCAAGGATTTACTTTTTCCAGGGCAGGTGTTGATTCAAACAGACAACACAACTGTCATGTGGTACATCAACAAGCAAGGGGGGACGCATTCATATCCTCTATGCAGACAAGCAATGATTTTGTGGGAGACTGCTCTCAGTTTACAGCTAAATCTTCAGGCAAGGTTTCTGCCAGGAGCACAGAACTCCTGAGCAGATGTGTTGAGCAGACAAATTATGGATCCCCACGAGTGGAAATTGGATCCTCATGTATTTCAGAAATTGACAGTGTTATGGGGAACTCCAGACATAGATCTGTTCGCTTCTCCACTAAATTACCAGCTGCCAAAGTTTTGCACAAAAAGGTTTCATCCCACAGCTTGGAAAGTGGATGCTCTCTCATTCAATTGGAGCAATCTTCACGTGTATGCCTTTCCACCTCTGCCTCTCCTCCCAAAGGTACTCCTGAAGGTCAGACAGGACAAGCCAAACATGATTTTTAATAGCTCCGGATTGGCTTCGACAGCACTGGTACCCATTACTGAGGAGTCTGTGCAGGAGCCTCCATGGCCTTTGCCTTGATTCCTCACCTGCTATCTCAGGAGAACAGTCATTTACTCAATGTCAAACTTCACTCTCTACATCTAACAGCCTGGCATATTCTGTTTTAAACCCTGGAGGGACTCAGCTTCCACAACAAGTTTTGAATGTTATTTTGGAGGCCAGAAGACCTAGTACAAGGAAAGTTTACGCAGATAAATGGAGGAGATTTTTATTTTGGAGTACAGCAAAGGACTTTGATGTTTCTAAACCTAATTTAAGTGTTGCTCTTCAATACCTTACTGAGTTATTGGACAAAGGTTTGTCCTTCTCCTCTATAAAGGTTCATGCTGCAGTGATTTCTGCTCACTATGACTGTGACCCACCATTATTTTCTCATCCTTTGCTTAAGCAATTCCTTAGAGGGGCAAAGAATATAAGACCCCCACGTAGAGCTCCTACTCCTGCTTGGGATCTCAATTTTGTGTTGGAGAAACTCACTCTACAACCTTTTGAGCCTGCAGCAACTGCAGAGTTGAAATATTTATCATGGAAGACTGCTTTTTTGTTGGCCATTACCTCTGCGAGAAGGGTTTCTGAATTACAGGCCCTTATGGCGGTTGAGCCTTTCTTAATTTTCCACAAGGACAGGGTGTCTTTGCGTACTAACCCTTCTTTTATGCCTAAAGTGGTTTCTAGTGTGGCTTTAAACCAAACTATTCATTTGCCTACTTTTTATGCAAACCCCCAAAATAAAGGGGAGAGGATTTTGCACATTTTGGATATACACAGACAGTTGCGATATTATTTGAGCAGAACTAAAGGGTTCAGACAGTCTCAGCAGTTGTTTGTTTCTTTTGCTTTGGGTTCTCAGGGCAAACCTGTTTCAAAACAAACTATTTCTAAGTGGATTGGTTTTTGTATTGCTTTCTGTTATTCCCATCGTGGTAAGGAGATTCCAGCTGGGATTAGGCCTCATTCCACTAGGGCTACTGCCACTTCTACAGCTTTTTTAAGGGGGGTGGCTACTAAAGATATTTTGGAAGCAGCTACTTGGAGTTCAGTGCATACTTTCTCTAAGCATTACCACCTTCCACTTTACTCTAAATCTAGGGCTGGATTTGCCACTGCAATTTTACAGGGCATTTTGGCAGCCCCTAATGCTTTATAGTTTTGCCATCCTCCCTTACCTCTGCTTTGGGATTCTACCCATATGTAAGGACTGCAGCAATGTGAGATGAAGAACATAGTACAGTTTTGTACCTACCATAAATGTAGATGTTCGAAGATCCACATTGCTGCAGTCCAATTTACCCTCCCTCCTTCCCCTCTGTAGTGAGAGGTGGTGGTGTGGTTTGGGTTGTACATATTGTAAATATGGTTAGTGCAGGGGTGGTTGGTTATTTTTTGCTGTTTTTTGGCTTTGGCCTTTCTTGTTACGGCCTTCTGACATCTGGGGCAAGAAAAGACTGAGGATATGACGTCGGTCATGCGCTTTTGTACCCTGACGTCCTGATGTCAGTTTTAAGCGCCTTGACCGACGTCAGCCTAATACTTTGGTATTCGGGCCGACCGAGGACAGCGGACTACCCATATGTAAGGACTGCAGCAATGTGGATCTTCGAACATCTACATTTATGGTAGGTACAAAACTGTACTTTTTTCGAACATTAAGGACTGTCAGCATTTTCACTTTCATGGTTTCGAGTCGCTCATATGAGCACTTGAACCACTGTGATTGGAGGTTTTAAAGGTAAACTTTACTATCGCATAAAGACGCACAGAAGCTCCAGGAGGTTCCTCCGCTTCCGGCTAGGAGTCTGTCATTACCAATTTTGAGCCCTACCATTTGGTCTCACCACAGCCCCCAGGGTGTTCACCAAAGTGATGGCGGTAGTAGCGTTTCATCTGTGGCTTCAGGGGATTCGGGTCTATCCGTAATTGGACAATTGGCTCCTCACTGCTCCCACCAGGTGTCTACTTTCTCAAACCAGGGATTATTTCTAAAAGTTTGCTTTGCATTTGGGGATCACAATCAACACATCCAAATTGCTTCTAAATCCTCTCTAGGTGCTAGACTACATTGGGCCAAGGATAAGACACTTTACAGTGCAAAATCTTCCTGACCTCTGAGTGAGTACAAAACCTGAGTATGCATGTCTCTCTGATCTACATTTCTCAACTTACATTGGCAGAATCAGTGTTGAGGGCCTTAGGTTCAATGGCAACGACCATAATGCTTCGCCCGGTTACAGATGAGAATTCTACAGTGGACACTAGCTGTACAATGGTCCCTGTTGGAACTTCCATTATAGTATCCAATACAGCTCAGTCTAGTCTGTCGGTCATCCCTTCTCTGGTGGATGTGCTCTCTGGAGATCTTTGAGGGACGACCCTTTGTTTTCGCCCCTGTCCAAGCCACAGTGACCAAGGATGCCTCCCAACTCAGGTGGGGGAGGATTTTTCGGGTAGGACAGTCCAAGGCCTGTTGTACCCCGTAGAGACCAGCTTGCACACAAATGTTCTAGAGATGAGGGCAGTCCTTTGGCGTTGCAGGCCCTTCATGCCTTTCTTCCTCTGGGAACCATTGCAATTCAAACAACATGTCAGTGGTCTGGTACATCAACAAACGAAAGGACCACATCTTTACCCCCTTTGTCATGTGAGTCCATGAGAGTGTGGGAATGGGCGATCTCCACCGGTCGCTTTCTCTTAGCAATGCAGATTCCGGGATGGTCCAACATTCTAGCGGACAGGTTGTCGGACTATTCTGATGCCTTATGACTGGTCTCTGAATTTTTCAGTAGCGAAGTAGATCTTCCCGGAGTGGGGTCAGCCTTGCTGCGATCTCTTTGCATCTCCTTCCAATGCGAAGTGCAGCTAATTTTTTGCTCTAAACCTCCTGCCAGAGGAGTCCCCCAGAGATGCTCTAGTTCATGCTTGGCCTCCCGGTCTTCTGTATGCTTACCCTCCAGTATCTCTTATTCAGAGGTTTCTACAGAAAGCTCATCGACTGGGGAGCAAAGTGATCCTCATTGCCCTGTTTTGGCCTCACCAGGTATGGTTTCTCTTACTTTGGTCTCATCTTCTGGCTCCGACCTGGATCTTGGATCCCATTCAGGATCTGATTTCACACTCATCGGGGGTTCCTTATCCGAACCTGGACAGTTTGAAGCTTACGGCTTGGCTGCTCCAGTTCCCATGATCTCTAGTACTCCTGAATTATCCTCTTCAGTTAGGTCTGTTCTGGTGGCTGCTCATAAGTCTTCAACCAGGAAGGTTTACCGCAGCAAATGTAAACGTTTTTCCTGTTGGGCTTCTCAAAGGAGTCTAGACCCTTTCACGGCTCCTATCTCTGCCATTCTTGATTTCCTAGCCAGGGACCTAGTTCTTCTACTATCAAAGTTCATTTGGTTGCCATTTCTCATTTTTATGTGGGTGAGAGTTGTGCGTCACTGGAGTTCCTTCAGACTGTGTAAAGCCTTTATCAAAGGGACCTTTCTGTTACTCCCCCCAGACAAGGATCCTGTTCCCCCATGGGACCTTACTATGGTTCTTCAAGCTTTGGTTGCTCCGCCTTTTGAATCTGTTGCAACCACAGATCTAAAATTTATCTTGGAAAACTGCATTCCTGGTGACTATCACTTCTGCTAAAAGGGTTTTAGAACTGCAGGCTTTGTCCATCAAAGTTCCATATATGATTTTCCATAAAGAAAGGGTTTCCCTTGGGACCAATCCGTCCTTTCTTCCTAAGGTGGCATCACAATCAGTCAGACCATTGATTTACCCATCTTCTTTCCTAACTTTGCTACCAGAATGGAATACAAACTCCACTTATTGGATGTTCATAGACAGTTACGATTTTATTCACAGAGGACCAAAAACATCCGTAAATCCGATCAGCTGTTTGTGTCCTTCTCTAAACCCTTTTTGGGTAAACCTATCTCCGATGTCATTATTGCTAGGTGGATTTCCTCATGCATCCTTCAGGTCTATAAGGACAAAGGTATGTCTCCTCCGGGTCAGGTGAAAGCTCATTCCACTATGTCCATGGCTACTTTCGCAGCCTTTTGGTCTAGAGTCTCATTGGATGATATTTGTTCTGCAGCTACTTGTCCTCATCTCATACCTTTATTTCTCACTACAAATTGGATCTGACTTCTAGGAGGAGAGCATCCATGTGAAGTTCTATCTCGCCGTTCATTCTTTACTGATGGGTTCAGAGCCAGTCCCTCGGCTCCGAGTCTGCACCTACTCCAAAGCTCGAGGATTTCAAACAGCTCGAGGGCAAGTCCCTATCCCATGATGCACCCTGCGTTACCTCAGATCTAGTTTGCCGCTGCAACTGATCGGAGGTTACATTAGCTCGTGCCAGTATAAGCCTTATTTTTCTCTTGCAAAATATTTTTCATATTTCTAGAATATTGTAGTTAGTAAAGCTCTTACAGCTTCATATTGTAGTTTCCTTTTCCCTTAGTGTGCCTTTTATTGCTTAGTTATTTGGCCTAGTTTTTTATTAGGCCTATTTAGATTCTGACTGAATAGTAGTTTAATAAGTGATTTTTTGTCTTTCTTTGCTTGTTAATATTGTGTGCTTACTTAGTGACCATTGTGTCAGCTTTAGATTAAAAATTTAGTAATTGTTATTTGATATATACAGTACAAAAAGGTGTGTGTAAATTTCTAGGCTTCTTAAAGGCTTGAGTGATTGTATTTAGCCTATTTTATTAGAAGGCTTATTTACATTTCTTTTTGTTCTTAGCCTTAGTTTAAGGGCTTGTGTGTTAGTGTATATTTAGCCTGTTTTTTATTATGAGAGTATTTCATAATTAGGTGTGTGCATATATTAAGCTTGTGTTTAAAAGGCGTGCGTGTCTGTGGATGTTCATCCTGTTGCACTGCTGCAGTCATTACACTTGGGTTATCCTGCCGTCAGGCGGTTCCCCAGTTGGCCTGAGTTCCAAAGTCTTGGGCCGGTGTCTGTTGTTGTCGCCTCCTCCCTGACGTCAGTGCGACAGGGGTATACAAGATGCAGCCAACGCCATTTTCTTCAGTCTTTCATGCCGCACGGTGCCCGAAGCAAAAGCAGTTCGCAAGTGCCGGTCGGCCATCTCCTGAGATTTTCATTCCGAATCCAGAACCGAAGTCTTCTACAAAGCTAAGTACCCCGTTGGGGTAACTTTTTCTTGCCTCAGACCGATGTCAGTAAAAGTTAACTGTATTTCTTGTGGGAAGCAAATACCTCATAAGGATTTCCATTCCTATTGTATCCCATGCCTAGGCCCTGACCACGACGTCACTGGTTGTCTGTTTTATGCGAGGTTTAACAAGAGCACCATTAAACATCTGTTTGATTTTGCCCGACATTATTTTGGTAGAAAATTAAATTATACCATGCCGTCGGAACTTCCAACAACCGGAATACATAAAAAGCTCAAAGACAAGGATAGGCATCCGAGGCCCAAAACTGACGAAGCCTCTTCTAGGCCAGTCGCCGGTTCTCCGGTTTTCAGCTAGGCGCCTTCGCAGCCCCTGATGACCGCTTCTGTAGAACCACAAGCCGCCTCTGACTCCCACGTGGAGATGGCTGGGCCTTCGGACGCACACGTTCTTCAGCCTACCGAGACTAACCTTTCAGAGGGATCCGGAATAGCTGAGCAATCCACAGCTACAGAGGGTGTCTTCAGACCTACTCAGTTGAGCATTAAACCCTCATCTAAGTCGAAGCCTCCTTTAAAGTCAAAGAAACAAATACAGCATTCTCCAGGACAGGCCTCCATGCCTAAGAAACAAATGCTCAAAATGGCCGAAGACCTAATCGCTCTGATCAGGGGATCCCATCCCCCTCATGATAAAAGGCGTAGACAGGATGCAGACTAGGACTCATCCGACCAGGTGTCCATCTCTTCTGATTCATCCTCAGACCTAGGATATTCTTTACCCCCTTATGAGGATTCTGATGCCGAGGAATCTATCCTATCAGCCTCACAGCCTGAGGGAATACTCCTTTGGGGAAACCCTACATACCATGAGGGAGCATTTCCACTGGGAAGGCCAGGATTATTCAGAATCCAAGAAAAGGCTCATAGACTTGCTTTTATTACCTCAACAAAGACCCCTTGCTATTCCGCCAGTGTTAGACATTGTGGATGATGTGTATACTGAATCCAGCTTAAATCCTGATTCCTTACCTCCAGCCCCTGTTAAACCTGACAGATACTACAGAGTCCCTGACTCTCATAAATTTCTGTATAAAAGCTGTAGCTGACCCTGAAACTATTTCTCAGGGACACACAGGAGTTGAGGCCTCATCAGCCAAGAATCCAGTTCCCTCTTACAGAGATTCCAGAGCATTAGACAGATGGGGAAAGAAAGTATATACGTCCGCAACTTACAATGAGAGCCTTAAATTGCCAGTTTCACATGCTAAAATATCAGCAATTTTTACTGTCTCCGTTAAAACAAAAAATGCTTTCAGAATCAGATCCTCCTAATTTTAAAGAAATGCAGGATTTATTGCATGCAGCAGAACAAGTGGGAAAGCATGCTTTGCAATGTGGTTTTGACTCTCTAGAGGCCTCCTGCAGAGCAGCAGTTAAGGCTCTGTCATTAGAAGACATGCTTGGTTAAAAGAACATACGTTACCAGATCATGTTAAAGCAAAATTATTGGATGCACCTTTGCATCTGGATGTGTTATTTTGAGTTAAGGCAGAAGAGGTATTAAAGAAAATGGAGGATAAGGCAAAATCTATGCAAACGGTGAAGGGTTTCTTACAGGTTCAGCCTCCTAGATTTAGCAGAAACTGGCCAACTAAGAATTGGTCCTTTTCCAATTACAGACAGACCTCAAATGGGAAGATACAGACGTCTAAGAGGTAGAGGTCAAACACAATGTCCTTACAGGCCTCGATAATGGGTTGCATCAGGCCAGAAAGAAGGGGAAGACAGGCCCCAACCATATAAAAAAGCAGCTCCAATGACTACCCACTACAGCTGCCAAACAAATCATTCTTGGCAGCCCCCTTGGGAGGAAAACCAGCACTCTTCTACCACAATTGGCAAATGATCACCAAAGACAAATGGGTTCTCAACATTGTATTTCAAGGTTACAGCTTCCACTTTCACACTCTGTCAAGGTTAAAAGGCATGCCAAATCTGCCACCAAATCAATGGGCAGAGGCTCAAAAACAAATTACAGCACTCATGGATATGAGAGCTATTCAAAAGGTATCATCACAGGAGCAAGGACAATGATTTTACTCTACTCTTTCTGGTACCCAGAAAGGACAAAGCCTGGAGGCCCATTCTGGATCTTTCATCTCTAAACACTTACCTGGATGTTCTGAAATTCAAAATGTTGACATTACAGCAGCTTCTTCCCATGCTGGGCAAGAAAGCTTGGCTCGTAACTTTGGACCTCAGAGGCATATCCCTGTCAGACAAAACTGCAGAAGATACCTCCGATTCATAGCTGGTTCAATGCACTACCAATTCTCCGCACTGCCCTTTGACTTATCTACTGCGCCCAGGGTCTTCACAAAGTGCCTGGCACCAGTAATTGCATTTTGCAGACAGAAAGGAATTCAAATTTATCCGTACCTGGACGACTGCCTGATTCAAGCAGAGAGCAAGGACATTCTTCTAAAGCATCTGGCATTTGTAAAAAAGTTAAGTTGCCTGGGGTACACAGTAAATGAAAAGAAATCGAAACTAGTGCCTTCACAAGAGATTATATTCCTGGGTGCCAGCTTGACAACACAACGGCCCAGATGGCTTATCTCACGCCAGACAAACAAGGACAAACTGACTCAATATTTTCAATTGATGGCAACAAAGACCCATCTCCCTGCAAGAAAAATTCTGCAGGCCTTTGGTTACATGGCATCCTGCATACTACTAATTCCATATGAGGAAATTATAATGGTACCTAAAGAATGTATGGTCTCAACACTGTCAAAGTTTAGAAACAGTTGTACCACTAATCCCTTGCTTTCAACAGGAGTTTCAATGGTGGGCTCAAGCTTGTCATCTCAACAAGAGACAGCCTTTTACACAACCCACAGCCAGGCAAACACTGACAGCAGATGTATTGGATTATGCCTGGTCAGCACACATGGCAGGCAAATGTATTCAGGGCACGTGGCCCGCAGAACAGAGGCATCTTCACATCAATCAAAAAGAAATGCTAGCTGTACAAAATACGCTTATAGCTTTGAAGGACCTGCTGCATCCAGGACAACTACTACTAAAGACAGACAACACTTGGTACATAAACAAGCAAGGGGGCACTCACTCCTACCCCCTATGCAGACAAGCTGTGACCTTGTGGAACACAGCTATAAACAAAGTTCATCTGCAAGCACAATTCCTGCCAGGAGAGAAAAACACACTGGCAGATGACTTAAGCAGAAACATCATGGATCCCCACAAATGGGAGTTGAATCCACAAATATTCAGAATGATAACACAGAAATGGTGGAGCCCGGACATAGATCTGTTTGCATCCCCAATAAACTGCCAGCTACAAAAATTCTGCACAAGGAGTTACCATCCACAAGCATGGAAAGTGTATGCCCTCTCATTCAGCTGGGAGAACCTACAAGTATACGCTTTCCCACCACTCCCTCTCCTGCCAAAGGTACTCATAAAAGCCAGGCAGGAAGAGCCAAAGATGATCCTGATTGCACCAGACTGGCCACGCCAGCACTGGTACCCAATCTTAAGGAGCTTAGCACTAGAACCACCCTGGATTTCGCCTCAAATCCCACATCTGCTGACTCAGCACAACAAACAAATACTACACAGCCAGCTAAAGACCTTAAACCTAGCTGCATGGAAGATTCCTTAGTCAAGCAAGCAATGCCGGTCTCCAAAGCAGTTATGGATGTCATTCTAGAGGCCAGAAGGCCTAGTACCAGGAAAGCCTATTCGGATAAATGGAAGAGATTCTGTGCCTGGAACCAAGCTCACAGCCTTGACCCAAACATTCCTCAGATACTACAATACTTAACTGAGATGCTGGACAAAAGACTCTCCTTCTCATCCATCAAGATCCACGCCTCTGCCATCTCTGCTCATTACAACACGGATCCACCAATTTTCTCTAATCCTCTGTTAAAACAGTACCTCAGAGGGGCTAAAAACATAAGACTTGCCCCATAGAGCACCTATTCCAAATTGGGACCTCAACTTTGTTTTGGAGAAGCTAACTTTACCTCCTTTTGAGCCAGCCAACACAGCAGAATTAAAATACATCTCTTGGAAAACTGCTCTGCTCCTGGCAATAACATCAGCACGAAGAGTTTCAGAATTACAGGCACTAATGGCAGTGGAACCTTTCCTCATTTTCCACCAGGGCAGGGTGTCTTTAAGAACTAACCCTACTTTTATGCCAAAGGTGGTATCCAGTGTGGCTCTAAACCAAACTATTCACCTACCAACTTTTTATCCTAAACCACAGAATAAAGGGGAGAGACTACTGCACTCTTTGACATTCACAGGCAGTTACGTTTCTACTTGGACAAAACCAAAGCTTTCAGAAAATCTGAGCAATTATTGGTAGCATATGCTGCAGGCGCACAGGGAAAAGCCATTTCAAAACGGACTATTTCAAAATGGATAGGACAATTGTATACGTTTCTGCTACACATACTATGGAAAACCTGTACCTAGCAGCATTAGATTTCACACCACCAGGGCAACGGTCACTTCAACTGCCTACCTCAGGGGAGTACCTACCAAGGATATTTTGGAAGCAGCAACTTGGAGTACTGTACATACCTTCACCAAGCATTACCATCTGCCTCTATACTCTAAATCCAGAGCTGGCTTCGCCACTGCAGTGCTGCAGGGCCTTATAGCCACCCCTAATGCCTTATAGAACCAGCCACCCTTCCTCAGCTTTGGGATTCTACCCAAGTGTAATGACTGCAGCAGTGTAACACGGTGAACATAGTACAGTTATGTACCTACCATAAATGTAGATGTTCGAGTGTATACACTGCTGCAGTCCAGGTTACCCTCCCTCCTTCCCCTCTTAATGGCTGGTACGTACCTATGTCGTCTACCCTTACTACCTATGGGGAGCATTTGCTGGTAGCTGTAAGTTGTTTTTTGCTTTTCTTATGTATGTTTTATTAGCAGTTGGAATTGCCTACCTATTTAGGGGCACCTGTCATCTGAGGCAAGAAAAAACTAAAGAAAATGGTGTCGGATGCATCTTGTATATCCCTGTCGCACTAGCATCAGGGAGGAGGCGACAGCAACCGATGCCGGACCAAGACTTTGGAACTCAGGCCGACTGGGGAACCGCCTGATGGCAGGATAACCCAAGTGTAATGACTGCAGCAGTATATACACTCGAACATCTACATTTATGGTAGGTACAAAACTGTACTTTAGCCTGTTTTTTTATTAGAAGGCTTTTCAGTAGCTATAGTTAGCCTTAGTTTTAAAGGCTTGTGTGTGTGTGATTATAGTTGGCCTGTTTTTTGCTAGAAGGCTAATGTATATTTGCTGTTGTGTGTGTCCATTTCTGTTATGGCTGATGAGGACAAACATCCTAAGTCAGGGTTTAAAAAATGCCCTAAATGCAGGCAAAAGATGTCGGTTACTGACTGCCATGTGAATTGTCTACTGCTTGGGTGCCTTGCACTTACAGGAAACATGTTCCATTTGCCATTCTTTTTCTAGGGTCCTCCAGGAGAGAAAAAGAATGCTAATTGACAGGGGTTTGTTGAAACATTCTTTCCAGGAGGCTTTGAGTGACCAGGATGGATCTAGTAAGTCCTCCAAGACTTCTGTGGATTCACAAATAACTAAAAATAATCAATAGTCGGTGACATCGGCTCCACAGGTCTCGGAGCTGACTGTCTCTCCTTTTCAGAGTTGGTCTCCAGTTTTTGAACCGGTATCCGAAATGCCAAAATCACCGCTACTCCAGTCAGTGCCATCTGTCTGATCATCCCGGTCTTCTGTTAGCCTATCTGATTTGGATGTGGGTCAAGTGGTGCAGAAGCTTCTACTTGCATCGGCCTTTGCCAGATTATCGGCTCCAACCCAGCTGGCTTCAGAGCCGAAGACCTGTATACCAGATGTATCTCTTCCTCCTCCGAAGCCATACCGGTCCTTCAGAGCTGGAGGAGTCAAACTTGCTGATTGTGGAGTCTTCGGAGCCAATGCCTGCTTCAGTGTCTTTGGCTCCATTCACTCTGACATTCTCGGCGCCGATTGAGGACTCTAGGAGCCGACACTCTCTGGTTGGGTCCGGGGAGGATAGTCGAACCAACTTGGTTCTGACTTTGCGCCTCGGCTCTCAGATGAGCTCGGCTCCTACCACAGGCTTGGAGCCCATTGTCTTGATGCCAGGGGTATCGACGGTTTCCTCGGATCTGTCGGTCCTTTCGCATTGGAGCAGAGGGGCCTTCGAAGCCATGAGGAGAGTTATGTCTCCCAAGGCATCCTCAACTTCGGGTCCAGCTTCTTCATCCCTTAAAGCGCCTGTGTCTGCTTCTGCCTCACAGATCCTTGCTAAGAGCAGAGACCCAGAGCCTCAGGAAGCCCCATTGGGTGGCCCATGCTCTTCCCAGACCTCCCCAGAATGTTCCACTGATGGGGTTCCCAGGAAGTGTGTGTAAGAGGAAACATTTGGACTCCCTCAGGAGTCATTAACATCTGACACTGACTTGGATGAATCAGAAGGGTCCCCCTCTCAGGATATCTCATTTACTGAGATACTGGAAATCATTAGGCAGAGGGGTGACTGGCAGTCCAGCAACCCTACTGAGGATGAGTCTGTCCTCCTGATGGCTTTTGGGTCTCAGCCCTCCACCTCTTGGGTGTCTCCGCCCTTCGATGAGCTTATGCAGCTGATCTCTCAAAGGGCGTGGAAGTCTCCGGATACTATGGAGTCTGTCCCTAGGAGGCCTAATGAGTTCATATCTGCTCCCCTAGATAAATCCTTGACCAAAGGTGTGCCAGTTGATTCCATGGTAGTGGCAGCAGCCACCGAAAAGGAAATGTCTGAAATGTCCTCGTCTATCCATCCTCCTAACAGAGACTCCAGGATCATGGATAGATATGGGAAGCACATGTTTAGTTCAGCGACTTTCGCTTAACTATTTATCCCTTTTTACGAGACTACAAATAGATCTCCTTAAAGAGCTGGGGGATGCTCTTCAGGGTACAGTAGCTGCAGGAGCTGCAGACAAAGTTGCTGCCCAGCTTGCTACCCTCAGTTCCATAGTGAACTCTGCCATGCATCTCATTTCATATGCAGGTGATGGAACAAGTAGAGCAGTGGGTGCAGGAGTTGCTCGGGGTCTGCAACACCAAGGTGACAGAGATCACTTCTTTGGGAAGACCTACCAGCGCTCCTGAAAGGAGGCCTGACTGTCCTGCTCTGGAAGCAGTCGGGGGTTGCTTATCTTTGTACCCAGTTGCCTGGCTCAAAATAAACGGCAACTGGGTACAGAGTATCTTTTCCAGAGGATACTTCATTCCATTCACCACACCCCCCCCCCCCCACTGACAAGGAAAATCCCGGACGTTCACCCAGTCACAGGGAACAAGCAACAGTAGAGGTCCAGACATAGCTAAGAAAGAGCCATCCAACCAGTCCCAGCAGACCACACAGGATCTGGAACTTACTCAAGGTTCTTTTTAGTTCCAAAAAAGACAGGGGACTGGAGACCTATATTGGACCTCAGCAGACTAAACAAATCTGTAAAGAAAGAGAAGTTTTGGATGGTCACACTTCAGTCAATACTTCCCTTCTTAGGGAAAGACAATTGGATGTGCCTGATAGAGCTCCAGGATCCATATAAAAATAGCCAGGCCATCCAGGGATCATCTGCACTTCCGGCTGGGAACAAATCATTACCAGTTTTGAGCCCTGCCCTTTGGTCTCACTACAGCTCCCAGAGTGTTCAAATGCATGGCAGTGGTCACGGCTCACCTGAGACGTTTAGGATTCCAGGTGTTTCCGTACCTAGACGATTGGCTCCTTATCGCCACCACTAGGCATCAGCTCATTCAGTCCAGGGAGGCCACTCTGTCACTCTGCAATCACCTGGGCATTACAATAAACTCAGGAAAATCTGCCTTGTCGCCATCACAGCATATAGTCTTTATCGGAGCAGAACTAGACACCACCACGCTAAGACTTCCAGCAGAAAGAGTCTTACTTCGCCAGCATGTCTGCATTCTAATATCCAAAAACAAAGCACCATCATCAGAAGTTCTGAAATTGTTAGGTATGATGGCAGCAGCAATTCTAGCCATACCACTGGGTCGTATGCACATGTGGATATACAATGGTTGTTCACTCAATTGTCTTACCAAGAGCTCCCCATGTCTCACATGGTAATCACAAATTCCTGCAAAAAGGATCTTCAGTGGTGGTTGACCTCACTTCATGTTACGATAGGACGCCCATTTGTGCTACCCCCTCCAGCAGCCACTGTGACCACGGACGCTTCTCTGATAGGGTGGTGGGGAGGGCATTTTCAGGGAGAGAGAGCCCAAGGCACATGGACCAATCAAGAGAGACACCTGCATATCAATGACCTAGAGATAAGAGCAGTACTTCCAGGACTCCCCTTCCTCTAGGTACGTTTACGATTCAGACGGATAACATGTCAGTGGTCTGGTATTTGAACAAGCGAGGAGGAACCAGATCATACCCCCTTTGTCGCGAGGCCCTCAGAGTATGGCAGTGGGCTGTTTCCACCCAGCGCTTTCTGTTAGCAACGCACATCCCAGGGAAGTCCAGTGTGATAGTAGACAAGTTGAGCAGAGCAATTTTTTTGCCCCACGAGTGGTGCCTCAAGACGGAAATAGCGGACAGGATATTCCGCAGGTGGGTCCAGCCTTGCTGCGACCATTTTGCAAGTCACATGAACACCAAATGCAGAAGCTACTTCCCCCTGATTACCCTTCCGGGCGAAGCCCCAAGGGACGCACTCGTTTATGATTGGTCCCCGGGTCTCCTCTGTGCATTCCCACCAATCCCATTTTTATACCCAAGGTATTACAGAAAGCCAAAGCCCTGGGAAGGACCAATATTCTAATAGCTCCCTATTGACCTTGTCATATTTGGTTCCCCTTCCTTCGACTTCATCTTTTGGTGGACCCCTGGATTCTGGACCCAGTTCCAGACCTTCTGACGCACTTGGGGGAACTTCATCCCTCTCTGCCGTCCCTGAAGCTGACAGCTTGGCTGCTCCAATTCCCATCATAGCCAGGTTCCATAACCTTTCCAGTGAGACGAAGCAATTTCTCCCATCCTCTCACAAATCCTCTCTGGGGAAGCTGTACCTCAACAAATGGAAAGAAAATGTCTATATGGGCCTCTAAAAGCAATGTTGATCCTTACCAAGCCCCTATGGCCTCTATTCTAGAATTCTTAACCATGATATTTAATAAAGGAGCTGCAGCAGCAACAGTCAGTGTTCAACTTGCTGCCATTTCTTTCATCTGGAATTTGAAGGATGGAATATTATGTTACACAAATTATCCAAAGCCTTTCTCAAAGGGACCTTTCATATTAGACCACCTGTGAAATCTCCCTATTCTCCATTGAATCTAAATGTTATGCTTTCCCGCATAATTCTTCCGCCATTTGAACCAAGCTTTCTCATGTTCAAATTTTTGTCATGAAAACCCAACTTTTTAGTGGGTATTGCTTTTGCCGCAGAGTGTCAGATCTTCAGGCCTTATCCATCAAGCCTCCTTATTTGATTTTCCATGCTGACAAGAGTTTCACTCCGAACAAACCCCTCTTTCTTACCCAAAGTTTGCACTGAAACTAATCTCAACCAAATTATTGATTTGCCAGTTTTCTTCCCCAACCATTCCAACAATTTAGAGTACATGCTACACAAACCTGATGTTCACAGACAGCTCAGATTTTTTTTGGATACAAAAGATTTCAGGAAATCAGACCAGCTTTTTGTTTCATTCTCAGATTCCAGGAATGGTATGCCAGTGGCTAAAACATCTCTTAAGTGGTTACCTGATTGTATCACCTTTGCTTATTCAGCTGCCCATATGCCCTTGCAGCACAAAATTAAAGCTCACTCAACCAGAGCAGTTTCTACATCTGCTTTTTTTGCCAGACTTCCTATTGATAACATTTGCGCAGGAGCCACTTGGTCAAAACCTCATAACGTTATCACTCATTACAAAGTTGATAGGGCCTCTAGGGACAGACCCTCCTTTGGATCCACGGTCCTGAGAAATATATTCCTGTGAGCCACCTGAGGTTGATGGTGCTTGAGACGCTACCCTTCAGTAAAGAATGAACAGCAAGATAGAACTTCACATAAGGAAGTTATGTACTTGCCCCTAACGTTCCATGTGAGTTGCTCATCTTGCCTTCATTCTTGCGTCCCTTCCTCCTACATCCTCCTGGGCTTTCAGAAGGCCAAGATGCTAGATCCTTCCTGGTCACTCAACCCTTCTATACTTTCTCTCTCTTGGAGTTATAGAATGACATATGGTATTATTTTACACAGTAAACCAGATCTGAGGTAACTCAGGGTGCATCATGAGATGGGGACTTGGCCTCGAGCTATTTGAAATCCTCGAGCTTTGCAGTAGGTGCCGACTTGGAGCAGAGGGATCGGCTCAGAACCTATCTGTAAAGAATGAGGGTGAGATGAACACCTCACATGGAACGTTATGGTACGTACATAACTTCTTTTTTGGTTCCACAGTGCTTCGGAATATCTTTCCATGAGGGCCACCCAGGAATTTAGTAGCTGGGTACTCTGTCCCGCAGGTTGAAGACCAAATTAAGTAAACTACTTCAGATAAAGAAATTATGTACTCACCATAGCGTTCCATCTGAATAGTTCTACTTCATTTGTCTTCAACTGTCCCTGTCTCCGTCCCCCTGACCTTGTCATATGAACAGCCTGCGGGCTGCAGTTGTAGGTCATAAAGTATTTTTCAGGTCGGGTTATCAGTTTAAGGGTCAGCAAACTCGATCTGGGGGTTGGAGGGTAGTGGAGGTGTGTTATGGGTAAGGGGAGGAGGTTGGAGCTCAGAGCAGATGCTAGTGGAATTGCTGGCTCTGATCTGATATGGATCCGGTATCCCACAGGTTGAAGACCAAATGAAGTAGAACTACTCAGATGGAACGTTATGGTGAGTACATAACTTCTTTTTTACACAAAAATCTTAATATCCACAAAAATCTTAATATCCAGGTAAAGCTATTAGGTCTATTTGTTTATCACTGGCTGTGATTATTTACTAATAATATTTCTTTGTTTTTGTTTCCATTTTGAATCATAAGATGAATTTAATTCACAATGCTCTTTTACATTTGTTGACGTAGCATACATTTGAATAAGGGACTCCTGTTACACCATTATCCCATCTTTTTTGTGCCAATCAAAGGAAACTCTCGATTTATTAGAATGCCAAAAATTGAAGTAGAATATTGTTTATTTTCCTCAATTTTTGGCGGAAATAGTACTAAATATTGTAAGACACACATTTTTTAGGAGAATTACCATCTTAATCATCGTTCAGTGGTAAAGAAGAATTTGTTCCAGTTTGTGACTAAACTTAAAATTTTATCAACAACCTGTTGAAAGCTTGTTTGTATCATTTCTTTGCTTTTAGACAGTGTTAATGCCAAGGAATTTCATTTCATTGCTATTTCAGTTGAAGTTGGAATTTTTTTTGTATATGTTTGTATGTGTGTGTGTGTATATATATATATATATATATATATATATATATATATATATATATATATATATATATAAAATCTATTTAATTTTTTTGTTCATTAATAATCTTGTTTTATTATGATTAAATCTTAAGTTCGAGATTTCTTCAAACTGATTCATAGAAGTAATATGTTCTAATGAATTTTATCCATCCATCTCCTGTTAGTAAAATATCAGCAAAGAGATGGATCTTTAGTTTAAAATATTTTTATTTTGATGCCATTAATGTTCTTATTGGATCTAATACTACAGCGAATGCAAAAGTAAAGGTGATAATGGACAGCGTTTTGTGCCTTTTTGTAACTTAAAGAAATTAGAGAAGAACATATTTTAACATGAGCACAAGAACTTGGAAATTAATTCAATTAGATCAGGTGAGAAATTAACGCACAAGTCTTTTAAAAAGGTTCGACCAGTTAACTGAGTCAAAAGGCTTATCAAAGTCGAGACTACTGCATGGTCTATTAATGAATGCATTCTTATTGTATTATCTTGTACTGGTCTATTTAATATAAACCCAGTTTGATCATTGTTAGTTTAGGTATAAGTAGATTAATTCTATTAGCTAAAATGGACATGAACATCTTTTAGTTTACATTTAAAAGTGAAATGGGTCTTTATGATGAACACGGTAAGATTCTTACTTTCTCTTAAAGTAAGTGATATAAGGGAATATTTCCATGATGGGGACTTTTATTTCTCTATAGACTGTATCTAATCCTTTAACGCCATCATAAAGTAGTATTTTATATAGTTGTGATATAAGCCCATCTAAACCTGGCACCTTATTTAACTTTATTTGATCTTTTATTTCTGTTGAAGTGAATGGTCTATCAATTGTTTTCATTTGCTCACTTTTCCCTTAGAAAAGTTTCAACTATGTCATTGTCTAGGTTGTTTGTGGTATTTATATCCCCTATTCTCCAACCTACAACTCGGACTCCATGCTAAACTTGAGGCCTGTTACAGCAAAATCTGCAACCAATTCTAAGAACTCTTCCCATCACTGTCACTCCCTACACACCCTAAACTGACTAGAACTCCACAACCACCTAAAGTACCTACAACTTACAACAGCCCACAAACTCATCTTTAAACCAGCAGAATGCCCCTCTCTTGCTAAATCTATAACACCCTACACACCTACCCGTACCCTGAGATCCACAGGCCAAAACCTCCTGCATGTACACAAACCCATCCACCCAACTGGTAAACTACTACTATCCCACACTATAGCCAAACTATGAAACAATCTCCCCACACCACTACGTAATATACCTAACCACAACCATTTCAAATCCATGCTTCTCTCCCATCTCTCCTCCAAATGGGAATGTCCTTCACATGCTCCCACCTAAAACTCCCACACTACTAACTCCATACCTAAATCATCATTTCTCTGCCTACTTTAACTTAATTCAGAGATCTTGCTCAGAACACCTTTTCATAAATCTTTTGCATGCATGCCTCTGGCCTGCCTTACTCATATTCTCAAACTTTCATTGTTTGATGTCATTCAAGGATGCATCTGCATGCCTCTGGCCTACCTTACTCATATTCTCAAACTTTCATTGTTTGTTTTTCTTATCCATTGTACCCATAATATTGTTTCCCTCTGTAATATTGTTAATTTTTGTATATTCGTATGTATTTGTATGTCTGTTTGGGGCTTTTCCCCTCGGGTCTCCACTGAAAAAGGGTAGTTCTTACCCAGCTGGACCAACCCGGTTAACAAATGCAAATAAATGCAAATAAATAAATAAATAAGATATTTTAAAGCCCTCAAGAATACTTTTACTATTTGTTCTTTCTTTATTATTTTTGTTATAATTTATTTGATATGATTTAGTTTATTAATTTTCTTTTATCTAAGAGCAAGTTTATGGAAGCTTAAAGGGTTCACTGAATATGCCTAAAGTTTGTTTTTCCAAGTTTATTGAAACTTTGATTTAGAATTTCAACATTTTGTATTTAAGTTTTTAAGTTCAGACCGACTCATAATGTCATTTGGTTTTAGACTTAATTTTAGTGCATCTGTTTTGGCCTGCAGTGTATTCAATTCTTTGTCCCATTCTCTTGATATATTAATATACCAGTTTGTAACTCTTCCAATGTAAGTAAGCCTTTAGTGAATCCCACAAGACATTGTCAAATATTTCACCATTAATGTTTGTTTCTAGGAAATTTTCGATCTGTTTAACATACCATCCTCGAGTCCTTTTATTTTAATAATGTACTCTGGTAATCTCCTGTGATGTATTGAATTCAGTTTTTAAGATATTTTTAAAGGTTATAGCATTATGGTTTGATAAAAGCATATGTAACTAAATTTCTCTGATATGTGATTGTGACAGATTGGGAGAAAAATGTCAGCATTTGTGTTCCATATACATACATACATTCATATATGTGTGTGTGTGTGTGTGTGTGTGTGTGTGTGTGTGTGTGTATATATATATATATATATATATATGCACACACACTTGTAAATTGAAGTGGGTTTGTTTTCCTTAGCTCATATATACCCCTTAAATTCATTAGATTTAGAAAATGTGTTTGGCTAAAGGTGTGATTCTCAGTTTTCTATCTGCAGTGGAGTCTGTCTGATAAAATACAGTTAAAACCACCAGCCATTATGACTTCACCTTTCATGTAAAAGGCTATAGTGTCTATGTAATTTTTTGCTTCTGTAGCTCCAACCCCTGGATTACAGTAAGAGCTCATCAGTGTATAAAGTTTTCTATTTTACTCAGTTATAATAATGTTTAACACAACATTTTTATCAACATGAGTATCTTTTAGTTTAGGCATTACTGGTGAGTTATTCCATAAAATAAGGATTCCTCCTCTTTTAGCTCGAAAGCCAGAACCCGCTAAAACCAAATTATTTTTTAATGACAGTTGTACATCTTTATTAAGTCAATGCGTTTCCTGTATAAGTACTATTTGAGCTTTATGTATTTGCAAGTATTTGAGCACTACCCCTCTTTACTGGATTAGTCATTCCATTAATATTAAGATATGCATTTAAAGTCAGACATTTATATGAGAAAAAAACACAGGTATAATGAAATCACATTTATGTACAGAACTTGTACTTTATATATAACCATGTGAAATATTCAGCTATGGACAAAACTTTTGAAACAAAATAATACCTAATAGAAGTCTAAAACATCATATTGTGGAATAACGTATTCCTGGTTTATTGAAAGACGAAAAACTACCTTTCAAACTCTCCATTAGACTAACAATGCTTAGCTCATGCTTCTGATTCATATTAATGTTTCATATATTTAGTATGCATTATCTTAAAACCTGTCAGTGAGTTGTTATGAATAAGAAAAGTTAAACAGGTGTTCAGAATCTTTATTATAAGTTGACCAAACTGAATATTTCTACAGTCATCTTTCGCTGTACCTCAAATCTCCCTGGTCTGCTATAGGGAGGAAGTTGGTTATTTTCATATTTATTAATTCACAGGTCAGATTTTGTTTTTCTACTTTATTTTCTACGTGTAAGGTTGTTCATAGGATCATAAGTTCATAAATTAATACCAGGCTAACTTAATGCCAGGCCCAACCAATTGCCCCATGTGAGAATCAAACCCTGTATAGTATGACTTGTACTATTACTGTATTTCTAGGTCTTCTATTTTAGCTATAATCCTAGTGTAGAGTATCTCATAATAGACCATTTATATTTACCCTTGTATATGTGATGCTGTTTAATCTGTTTGCATGAGATGTTTAATATAAAGCAGACTATCATTTTTAAAGGGAGACCTAGCATATAAACTTGTATTAGGAGTGACAGTTGTGTGTGATCCAGGTTTTAATTTATAAAAGTGTGAATGTTTCTCTAATTATCAATTCTCTAGTAACTTTTATATATGTAAAAGGCTATATTTTTATACTTTGCTTATAATATAGCATGTCTTTCCTGGGTGCTATTGCATGTCAAGTATACTATCAGTAGCATACTACTGGACCATTTTAAGAACCCAGAATGTAACTTAACATGCCTTTTTAGTATCATTTGTTGCATCTTTTATTATACTTAGTAGTACATTATTCACCTATGCCAAGTTATCAGAAAGTGTGCTCCCTAACATATGTTTCATCATAATCAGCTTTTAATAAAATTAATACTTTAATCTTTTAAACTCTAAATGAGAAGTGGCTTTAATTTCATATGTAGCTAAAATAATCAAACTTTAACATTTTAAAAGAGAACTAGTAACCATTTGAAGTAGGGAAAGAGAATTATTTACCTTGTAAAAAAATATTCAGTACCTGTTCATGAGTATTTAAGGACTTATTTAATAAGAATTCATAACCGTGAAATACATTGATTTTCATTTGTCCTTCAGTTCACTATTTTTTGCCTTTTATTAAACAACCATGTGTCCTCTTGTTGCATTTCTCTTTAAAGAAGGTGATAGATTCCAGTCCATTTCTTCTGTTTTTTCTAGGATTTTATTTTTTTGTATAAAGTCCATTACATCTTCCAAGGTGTTAAAAATCTTTCTTTCTGGAAGATGAATCATTTTTCCTGATAACCAGATTTGTGCTTTAATATTTTTCTTTAAGCTTTTAATAAGTGGCACACATGCTTTTCTCTTTGACATCACTAAAGTTGAATAATCATCGTCAAACCTTATAGTATTTTTTTCTTTAATTTTAACTGGATAATTATTCCATGCAGCTTTTAAGACTAAATCCTTACCTTGACTTGAGAAAAATCTTGTGATCACTGACCCTTGGGGAAGGTGGGTTTGTTTTAAAGATGTTAGAAAGTGATCTGTGTGCCCTTTCAATGCCAAAGGAAAAATCTTCAGGCAAGTTCAAAGTTTTAGGTAGCCAGGTATTACGTAATTGAATCTTGCGGTCTCCCTCTTCTTTTTCAGGAATCCCATAAATCCTGATGTTCCTTCTACATCTGTATTCCAAATCTTCTGTTTTTCCCGGAATAAATTTTGATTCAGATAGTGTGTTCTCATTTTCAAATCTTCCATCAAAGTCAGACATTGCCTCTAAACCTTGAGATTTGTGGTAATTGTTTCACTCAGCACTTCAAATTTCTTTTACATTCCTCTTTAAAAAAAATGTATATTTTGCTTTCTAATTTCTTTACCTTTACAGATAACTCACTGATGTTACTTAGTATAGCCTGTGTCGTCTTTTTTTCATACTACTTTCCTGTACACTGGGCTTAGAGTAACTCATTCTGAGACGTTTAGTTATTTCTAGTTTTCTTGACAGGAAAAAGCAATTAACAGTTTGAATCTGTTATTTTTTGTAGTAAGTCTTAAAGCAGAGGTTCAACTATAAATCCAAGTTTAAAATGTTCTGCTTGATTTTTTTTTTTTTTTTTTTTTTTTTTAAGAAAAAAATCCTGTCAGATGTTAAAATGAAACAGAGCTAAAACACTGCTTTTAACTACTCACCATCTTTGCCATGCCCCCCATTGTCCAACTTCTTAATAGAATAAAGATGTGTTGCATACTTGATGTAAAGAATGAGACGGGTATGATGCATTACAGGAAATGGAGGTGTTTGGTAGGTGCAAAGATGATTGATATCTGTGGCTTACATAAACAATTCAACATACCGGTTAGTTTTGTGCCCAAGCTAGTAGTTAATAGGAGGGTATGGTTTATCTCCTGTCATAGTTACCCCAAACACACAGTACCAGTTTCTATCCTGACTGAAAGAGCAGCCATCAGCATGTGTTTTGGGAAGGTTTTTGCATACATTTTCCACATAATGGTAGAGTGTATGCTTGCTGTCTAGCAAGGTCTACTTGAGTCCTGCTGTGGTGGTTTTCCCCAGGAAGGTTCACTCTGAAGCAGGCTGAATATAATAACACAGTTAAAATTCCCTCGCCTCTACTGCTTCACTGAGAGCTTTGGTTATAGTAACTTTACAGAACATACTCTCTAGTATCGTTATATTTTACAGTATTAAACTATTTTACACTATATTTAAAAAATAAAATGTATTTTCCTTTCTTCCATAGATCCTTTATGGGCAACAGTAAAGTACAGTAGTATTCATACATTTCAGTTGCTTCACTAGTTTGAAAACAGCAACATGCAGTGGGGTTGATGCTTCATAGTTAGCTCACTACTTTATTTTTGGTAGTCCTCACCTTTGCACCATACCTGCTTCTGGTTTAAATTCCAGTTTCTCCTGATTGGCAGAGAACAAGATCCATGTTTTTTTTCTTCAGTTTTCTAACTGGTTATAGTGTGAATGCGTACTTTCCAGTTGTGCTTATTTACTAAATTCATCTAGTTGGTCATCTTCCTGTTCTCAGTACTGGGATCTGATTCATATCCATGCTTCTCTTGATTTTTTGCTAAGTTCTATAAATAGTCTGGGGCCACATATAAAATATATCATATAGTTAACTCTTTTGTTGTTTTAAAATATATATATATATATATATATATATATATATATATATATATATATATGTGTGTGTGTGTGTGTGTGTTTTTTTTTTTTTTACAAATAAACAGATATAAAAAAATTCCCAGACTTTGTCAATAGCTCAAAGTGTAGAGAGGATTTTATTTATTATATATATTATTTTATTTTGGAAAAAATCTTTAAAAATTGTTAAAATTTTACACACACAGAAACACAGAATAAGAAGGTTATTTGCAAGGTTACATGACAGTTTATATTGGAAATAAGCAGAGATATTCTGATTTAGTATGGAACCATACCTCTCAATCTTAGAGCACACCATTGAAACAACTGTAGCTGCAAACATTATACATCACTTACAATCTTTTTATTTCATCATTGTCAAACATTCTGCAACTTCCTAGTGAGGGTGGCCTAATGGTTAAAGGTGTTTTGCCTTACAAACACAAGGTTCAGGGTTTGAATCTCACAAAGGGAATTTTACGCACTTTAAAAAATGCTCAGAGCAGTTAGCTTAGTACTAACTACATGAACCACAAAGCAACCACAAAACTAGACTACCTGAAATAAATTAAATTATGGCCTGTAAATTGAAAAGTACACTTTGTTTAATTAAACTATATTTCTAATACATTGTCCATTAAATGTAAATATCCATCCACTGTAAATGGCAAATAATGGAGTAAACACACTGAAACACAAAACAAAAAGTGTTTTTGGGGTATGTGTGTATCGATGTGCAGTTAGATGGAAGAGCTCTGAGGGTCATGCAGCCAGCCAGGGCAGGTTGGACACATCTATTCTATAGCTTTTGTGTGCTACTGAAGCAGTTGTACCAGTGTAGGTATTAGCTGCTTGTTGACAACTACATCTGGAGCATAGGTAGAATGTACCCACTCTAATAGATTCTCATTTGGATAACCAGTCCATTTACTTATTTGTACTTTTATGAAGTTAATTGCACTCCATTCCCTTAATCTTCTGTGGTACTTTTTTTGAAGACCTCAGATTTTCTGTCTACTATTTTTCAAACATTTTTTTCTTTTGATGCTTCAATCTTTATTTTCTTCATTTTTTTTTCTGATGTCTTCAAACTTGTCAGTTTGACTGGTCAGGTACTACTTTTCCCGCCAGCCTGTGTTCATCTGTTTGTATATTCTTCCACAGTCTATTTAAACAGAATGCAGCAGATATTTTATTTCTTTACTGGAAGCCATGTCTTAAATTGATGGTGCAAATACATCTGCTTCCTGCTGATCAGTCATGAGGTTTTCCATCCATAACTTTTTTTCATCTTTACTGGTTGACTTTCAAATTTCCCCATAATTTATGCATTTTACTGGCTTTTTAAAAAAAAAGTTTCTCTGTTTTCAAACTGTAAGGATCCCTAATGTGCTGTTTAGTCACCATCTCGGGAGTGCATTCTTGAAAAAGAAAGCATATTTGAAGGGACATAACACTTTGCTAGTACTCTAAAGGAATCCATAAACTCCAAGTAAGTAATCTTTGAAAAATCTAAGGAAAAAACTGTAGGCCAACCACCATGGCTTAAAATACAAACTGGTTTATTGAACAAAAACTGGTTAGCGCTTTCACGAGGGTACTGCTTCATCAGACCATAGAACAAAACAAGAATACAGCTGTATTTATTAAAACAAATAACCAACAAAAACACGAAAAGTAGATACTTAAAACTAAACCAGTAAAAAGGATTAGACCACTTATTACCAATGCACTCACCTCATATACTGTTGCTTGCCCAGGGCATAGCAGATTCAGTTTTAGGGTTTTACACCTATTTTCACCTAACATTAGAGATGGGGATTTTAATAACTACATTGAGAAAATGGAACTCAAATGAATTATTGCTCTTCACGTCCATAGAATGCCTGGTTTGAATAATGCCCTTCCCCTCAAGCCTGTCTTGAAAGGGAGGCGGTGATTATGTATCCTTTTATTGGTTATGTTTTAAACATTTATTTTTCTTGTGTTTTTATTGGTGGTTTGTTTTAATAAATACTGTTGTATTCTTGTTTTATTCTATGGTCTGATGAAGCTGTAGCCCTTCGAAAGCGCTAACCAGTTTGTGTTCAGTAAACCGGTTTGTATTTTAAGCTGTGGTGTTGGCTTACATTTTTTCCTTTGTTCTTTTGTGGTGGGACCACCTTCAGCAGTGAGGTTTTCTGATTTTTGTTGGAATATTTGAAAAATGTTGAATAGGCAGACTGACTTCTGCCGTTGCAGGATGCATGGCTAAGTGAAGGTATAATGCAAAGAAGCTATTTGAATATGGAAGTACCTTCCTGAGGAAACGACTGGATATAAGTATGGTATTTAAAGGACCACTACGGGCAAATGATGAAGAAAACATATATTTTTCATCTTGCCATGATTTACTACACCTCCCAAAGCTGCCTCCAGCAAGTATTCATTCCTAATTTTATTTTGTTTTTACTCTTGTCTACCCTCATGGGGCAGACATTGTGATTCCTTTGGAAAGCTAAATCTGTCCCATAATGCACAGACTGAGAACAAATAGCCCTACCATTTGTTGTCAGACTAGACTTCTATTCACTTAAAGTGGAACACCTGAAAAAAACTGCCAAGTTTGAGAGTCTGCAGCTCATGTGTCATTGACTGGTATGCGCTGAGTTTTACAAATGTTGTTCCTACACATTCTCTGAAAGAAACTTGCAAAAGTGTCAAGAAATTACTGAGATAAAAAAAGACTTTTCACAAGGAGCAGTTTTGCAAGTTTCAGTTTTTGGCCAGGTTACTCCTCCCATCTCCCCTCCTTCAGTGGGTTACAGTCTCACATTTCCAGCTTTACTAGATTCAACTATTTAGTCAGCTTTGCATGACAATAGACATAAAAAAAAAAAATCACAGCCTGGTGTGCCTCTAAATCTGTTCCCTTGTATGTCACTACGGCTCTTCACTTCTGAATAGCATTTCTCAGGAATAAAAAAAAAAAAAAAAGCAAATGCATCAGTCCAGAGTTTAGGCCAGTCTATCCATTTAAAATGTGCATAGTAAAATATTCAACTTATAATGCATTTTGGCAGCTGACATGGTTATCTTTACATAGTTATTCTCTTTTAGTATAACCTGAACTTATGGTACTTAATAATACATTTTACAACAGTTCTCAGTTTCTTAACAATGACCTCCCAAGCTTTTCATGTGACCTAGTACTTTTTCTTACTATTGCTTTATCTAGTTTGTCTTAGTTGTATACCTGTAGCAAGTCTGTCATCCTCTCAGCAACAGACTCCTGGGGAAAACTTCCAAAGCAGATACTTGTATTGAAAGAGTAGCAGCAGCTGTAGCAGTGAAACTACACTCCAAAACAATGCGCTCAAACATAGTACTGACAAACACAGGGGAATGTATATGTCTGAATCAAGCAGTGATGAAATTGCTAGGGACTTCACTGAGCACAGTTTTACTCTTAATCTCGCCATTTCATAATCCATAACATTCGCACCACACTTAAAAGGCACACCTCCACCTTCCACAAACACAGCTACCAACACCCACACAACATACCAGTCAAATTTAAGGCTTTTCCCACCTCTCTGCAAAACACTGCTCTAATGGCTTTGGCAAACAAATGAAAATGATTGATGGGTGTTGGTTCCAAGACTTCCATCCATATCTCTCAACAGTACAGATTTTTGCAGAAAGTCCAGATTTTGTCTGTTTTTCATAAAATTGCAGTTTTCTGTCAAATCACTGGCAAATCATTGAACACCGAAGTCAGAAAGATGACAGGCATTTGATTTTCAGACTTCATATCCTTAAAATTCACTCTAATGCAAAACCTGTTTATCAACTTTCTAAGTTTGTAAGTGCAATATTTATAAATTGGCCCATTTTTGGTCCTTTGTCCCCTATTATTTATGGCCTTGTCCAGATTTCTTGTTCTATAATGTTGAGAGTTATGCTGTCATCCCTTCCTACTGGAGCCAGTCCACTGCACTTGCACAAGTGTCCCCCTCAGCAGGGCAGCAAGCAGGTATCAATGCAGATTTGCTTTATAGCTCTTTTACACCACACACAGTAAATCTTGTTGTCCATGTTATTTCTTCTTTTCCTTGGTTTTGTTTCTCTTACTTGTAATGTTACTTTTACTCATTTTTCTCCTGCCTCCCATATCTACCCTAATTATTACTTCTAACAAATACTTTTTCTCACTCTTTCTTCTCTTCCCCTCCTCCTCTTTATCCACTGTTTGAACTTTTCCACTCTGACATTTGCTTTATGGGTAAATAATGAACTGTCACCCTTATGTCAGCACATTTCAATGCTACATAATATTGTATTTAGTCTAATAATAGGTTCATAGGTAGGTACTAGGCTATCGGCCTAAGGGCCTAAGTAAGCCTAGCCAACAAGTTTCCCTGACTTATGCCACCCAAGAAAGTTATTTTCCTGTGCCACTGTCGAGCAGAGCCACAGAAGTGATTCCCAGGGTATATTTTCCTATCTCCCATCCACTCAAAAGATTTTTCTTGAAAACTGCTAATGAGGAACTTTGCTTGACATAGATGGGTAGCTTGTTCCAGAGTATGGGAAGTCTCTGGGACAGGAGTCTTTCTTTCCAGCATGTCCTGTTTATTGTGTTGACAAGGTTTAGGTCCCTATATCGTGTAGCTCAGAGGGATTGGGATTTCTTTAGGTGTAGCATGTCCAACAGCTCTGGGTTTGACATAGCTTTATATGTTAGGCAGAAATCAATGCTACGGAGTAAAGCTGGAGTTTTTTTAGATGGCCAGTGTAGGGCATCTGTTTTAGGCCAGTAATCCTCTTTGTGAGGTACGTCTGTGGCCTTTCCAGCTGCTGCAAATGTCTTGTGAGGTACATTCCAAAAGGGGAGTTGTACTCTATAATGGGTCTGAGTGTCAAGTAAAGGGGAACAATGACCTCTTTTTTCCTGGATGAGAACCTTTTTGTGATGAGGTGTGCCACGTAGAAGGATTTCTTGACTACTGTGGCGATGTGATTATCAAAGGAGAGACTACTGTCCACCTGGGTCCCAAGGTCTCATCACACATTCAGTGTTAAGTAGACTACCACCTATGTGGTAGCTCACGGGTACAGATTTTTTATCAAAGGGAATGACAATGCACTTTTTGGCATTGAGCTTGAGGCCATGGCTCTAACACCAGGCATCTGTCTCAGTGAGGCCCTTCTGTAGGATGTCCACATCATTTGGGGATTCTACTATGGCTCCTAGTTTGCAGTCATCTGCGAACTTCGTTAGCCAAAGGCCTTCTGTGTTGGCCTGTACTTCAGAGAAGTAGATACCAAATAGGAGAGGTCCCAGGACTGAACCCTGTGATACTCCACTTGTCACTGGTTTGATGTCAGATTTGGAGTCTGCAACTTTTACAGTGTGGGTTCTGTCAGTGAGTTAGTTGGCAACCCATCTTGTGACGTAGGGTTTTATACCTAGTTTAGTGAGTTTAGCTATAATTCCAGAATGGGGGATGGTGTAAAAAGCCTTGGTGAGGTCAAGACAGGCTGTGTGAACCACCTTAGCCTCATCGACTGTCTCAGAGAAATCGATTAGGTTCAGGATGCATGATCTGCCTTTCACAAACCCGAACTGGGTGGGGTCCAGAGTTTGGAGGTTACCACTGTATTTGTTTGAGTTCCATGATGATATCTGACGAGGCTTAGTGGTAAATCACTTTGGCTATGGTGTGCAGGGTCCTGGGTTTGAGCCTTGCAGAGGCTGTTTATTTTTTTTCAGTCATAGCCTCACCTCAGGCTTTGTGCATGCTGAATGGCGCACAGTGACGGTTATCCCACTCCACAAGGGGGGAGCCACCATGGACCCCGGGAACTACTGCCCAATTTCCCTGACGAGCCTGGTCTGCAAGGCTATGGAATGTATCATCATTGAACTTATAAACAAAGACATTGGTAATCTCCAAACTCTGGACTCCGCCCAGTTCGGGTTTGTAAAAGTCAGATCATGTCTCCTAAACCTGATAGACTTCTTTGAAACAGTCACCAAAGCAATAGACAAGGGTAAGGTGGTTCACACAGCCTGTCTAGATCTTGCCAAGGCTTTCGACACTATCCCCCACTCTGGAATTATAGATAAACTCACTAAACTAGGTATTAATCCCTATGTCACAAGATGGGTTGGCATCTGGCTCACTGACAGAACCCACACTGTGAAAGTAGCAGACTCCAAATCCGACTTCAGACCAGTGACAAGTGGAGTACCACAGGGTTCAGTCCTGGGTCCTCTCCTGTTTGGTATCTACTTCTCTGAAGTACAGGCTAACACCGAAGGTCTTTGGCTAACTAAGTTCGCAGATGACTGCAAACTGAGCTGTAATCGAAACTCCTAATGATGTGGGCATCCTACAAAAGTGCCTCACTGAGACAAATGCCTGGTAAGCCATGGCCTCAAGCTCAATGCCAAAAAGTGCATTGTCATCCCCTTTGGTAAAAACTCTGTACCCATGACTACAACATAGGCGGTATTATACTTAACACCAAAAGTGTGATAAGAGACCTTGGGACATAGGTGGACAGTATTCTCTCGTTTAATAATCACATCGCCACAGTAAGCAGGAAATTCTTCTACATGGCACCACCTCATCACAAAAGGTTTCTCATCCAGAAAAAAAGGTCATTATTCCCCTCTACTCATCACTCATTCGACCCATTATAGAGTACAACGCCCCTTTTGGCATGTACCTTACAAGACATCTACAACAACTGGAAAGACCACAGAAATATATCACAAAGAGGATTACCAGCCTCAAACAGATGCCCTACGCAGACAGTCTCAAAAAACTCCAGCTTTACTCCGTCGCATATCGCCGACTCAGAGGTGATCTCTGCCTAACATACACAGCTATGTCAAACCCAGAGCTTTTGGACATGGTCCACTTAAAGAAATCCCAATCTCTCCAAGCTACACGCTCTAGGGACCTAAACCTTGTCACCTGAATAAACAGAATGTGCCGGAGGGAATAGATTCCTGTCCAACAGACTTCCCATACTCTGGAATAAACTACCTATCTATATCAAACAAAGCTCTTCATTAGCACTCTTCAAGAAAAATCTTGATGATTGGATGGGAAATAGGAAATTCACCCCTGGGGTCACCTCTGTGGCTCTGCTCGGCAGTGGCACAGGAAAATAATTTTGTTGGGTGGTAAAATCTAGGGTACCTTTTTGGCTGGGCTTGTATAGGCCCCAGGGCCGATAGCCTAGTACCTACCTATGAAACTATACGTTCCATGGCCTTGCAGACCAAGCTCATCAGGCTAATAGGACGATAGTTCCCGGGGTCAGTGGTGGCTCCCCTTTTGTGGAGTGGGATAACTGTTGCTGTGCGCCATTGAGTGGGCTCAAAGCCTGATGTGAGTGAGGCTATGATTGAACATGGTGCTTAGGTGGGGAGCCAGTTCATTCTGAAGTTCGTGTAAAACGCAGCCTGGGATGTTGTCCAGTTCCATGGATGCTGTGTTTTTGGCTTTAGAGAGTGCAGCTTTTACCTGTGTAGTTGTGATTACAGGGACTCTGCATTCTTCCTGTATAGATATTGGCCATTTAGGGTGTCAGATGGTGGTAAAGTTAGCAATGAACATATCTGCCAGAATGTTGGCAATATCAGTTGGTTCTGTAATTTTCATGCAGTTGTGCTGTAACTCGGAGTAGATCTGGGTGTTGCCATTGAGATTCTTGACATAGGTATAGAATGCTTTGTGGTTGTCCTTAGAATCAGTGGTGATTTTATTTTCATAGCTAGCTTTGGATGCTCTTATAAGGGATCTCAGCGTCTTACTGAGGCTGACCAGGGAGCTCCACCACTCATGGTATTTTACTGTCTTTTGCAACAGTTTCTTCCTTCTGTTGTACCGTTTGTTTATGGCAGGGGACCACCAGATTGGCTTCCTTTTTTTGGAGGATAGCTTCTTGGTTCAGTTTGGGATAGCACGATCCATTCACTCACGTAAGTGCTTATAGAGTGCATTTGTGTAGGATTCAGCAGTCGTAACTGTATTGGCCATCTGCATGGGTGTCATGAAGTTTGCCACTTCTGTCTTAAGAAGCATGAAGTTGGCTATGGAACAATTTTTTACCGTGGTTTCCTTAATGTGGGGTGGGGGCGGGATGTGGATATCTAGGGTGATTACTTTATGGTTGGATCTGACCAACAAGGTGTTGACTTCGGATGTGGAACACCTGTCATTCATGTTGTTAATGACTAGGTCTAGGATATTGTTGCCCTTGGTGGGGGTGTGGATAAGTTGATCCAGGGCAATGGAATTTATGAATTCCAGAAAGCGTTGAGTGAAGGAGTTGGTACATGAGTAGTTTTCCCAGTTAATGGTGGGGTAGTTGAAATTGCCCATTATTAGGGTGTTTGAACCCTAATATTTTCCAGTATATCAGGAAAAGAGGAATGGGAATCCTGGGGCATGGTGGGGGGTCTATAGCAAGCTAAAATTTGGACTGCAGTTTTGCCCAGAGTTAGTTGCACTTGGATAACCTCGGATGCATTATGCTGAACAACTAGCCTGGAGGTGTGGATATCCTTAATGAATATGGGCACATCTCCGCCTTTGGTGTTCCTGTCCAGGTTACGTGGCCGAAAAGTGTGGTATGACATGTAGCCTGGTAGTGCAGGGGTGCTGTTTGGAGCCCTGAACCAGGTCTTGGTCACTGCACAGGTATCGATGTTCTCCATTTTAAGGAGTGCCTTGAGTGAGTGCATTTTGAGATTTAGACTTCTAGCATTGAGTAGCATTACCCTCAGTTTTTGCATGCCTGTTCCTGTTACATTTGAGACTCGTCTAAAAAAGGCACTATAGGGGGGCGGCAAGAGCCTTAGCCATTATCCAGAATCTCATGGGCGACAGGTGCAGGTCATCTCTGGCAAAGCATCATGGTCTGTCGACCATGTCGTCCCAGGCAGACAAACACTGGATCCCCTTAGAGTTTCGAACACCCCTTGGTTTTCGAATACTGGCCGAGGCTCTTGCTGCCCCCATAGTGCCTTTTTTAGGCAAGGCTCAAAATTCAAAACCACCTCCGTAAACAGCACAAGTAAAAAACTGAGGGTTATGCTACTCAACGCCAGGAGTTTAAATCTCAAAATGCATGCGCTCGAAGCACTCCTAAATATGGAGAACGTCGACATCTGTGCAGTAACTGAAACCTGGCTCAAGACTCCAGAGAGCACTCCAGCACTACTAGGCTACAACTCATACCACACATTTCGGCCACAGAACATGGACCGAAACACAAAAGGAGGGGGTGTATCCATATTCATCAAGGATACCCACACCTCCAGGTTAGTGGCGCAGCATGATACCTCTGAGATCATCCATGTGCAACTAACATCGGGCAAATCTGCAATGCAAAATGTGGCCTGCTACAGATCACCCTCCATGACCCAGGACCACCACTCCACCTTTCTGGAGACACTGGAAAACATGAAGGTCCTACCGAACAACCTGATCTTGGGAAATTTCAATTACCCTACCATTAGCTGGGAAAGCTACTAGAGTACAAACTCCCAGGCTCAGCGCTTCCTGGAATTTATCAACTCAAATGCTATGGATCAGCTGGTAAACTCCCCTACCAGTGGCCAAAACATATTGGACCTGGTCACCAACATGGGCGACAGGTGCTTCGTACGGGAGGTCAACCCGTCACTGGTTAGATCAGACAATAAACTAATCGGGGCCAGATGGTGTCCCGGGCTGCGTCTTGCACAAACTACAGAACGAACAATTCCCCCACCTAAACACGCTGTTCAACCTCAGCCTCTCCACAGGCTACGTGCCCATAGAATGGCACACAGCAATGGTTATTCCACTCCACAAAGGAGGAGCCACAACTGACCCTGGCAACTATTGCCCCATAAGCCTGACTAGCCTGGTCTGCAAGGCTATGGAGGTCATCATCATGGAACTCATTAACAAAGACATTAGGAACCTCCAAACACTTGACCCGACCGAGTTGGGCTTTAAGGGCAGATCATGCCTACTAAACCTGGTTGACTTCTTTGAGACAGTTACCAAGGCCATAGACGAGGGAAAGGTGGTTCACACAGCCTACCTTGATCTCGCCAAGGCGTTCGACACCATTCCTCACTCTGGTATTATAGAAAGACTCACCAGCCTGAACATAAACCCCTACGTCACAAGATGGGTTGCCAACTGGCTTACAGACAGAACTCACACGGTAAGAATAGCGGGCTCCAGGTCTGACTCTAAACCAGTCACAAGTGGTGTTCTGCAAAGCTCAGTTCTGGGACCCCTACTGTTCGGCATATATTTCTCAGAAGTACAGGCAAACACAGGAGGACTATGGCTAACCAAGTTCAGCAATGACTGCAAACTGGGAGCCATAATTGACTCTCCGGCTGACACGGGCATCCTCCAAAAAGGCCTTACTGAGACAGACACACCTGGTGTCAAAGTCATGGCCTCAAGCTAAATGCCAAAAAATTCGTAGTCATCTCGTTTGGTAAAAATAAAACACCCACGAATTACCACATAGGCGGCAGCCCCCTTAATACAGAAGAGGTAATAAGAGATCTGGGGACCCAGGTGGATAGTAATCTCTCCTTTGACAATCATAATGCCAAAGTAGTTAGGAAATCCTTCTGTGTGGCCCATCTAATTACTAAGGGGTTCGCATCTAGAAATAGAGGTTATAGTGCCCCACTACTCGTCACTCATCCGACCCATCATAGAGTACAATCCCCCATTTGGGATGTACCTCACAAGACACTTCCAACATCTTGAAAGACCACAAAAGCACCTCATCAAGAGGATTACTGGCCTCAAACATATGTCCTATGCAGCCCGACTGAAAAAACTCCGGCTGTACTCAGTGGCATATCACTTGCTCAGAGGTGATCTCTGCCTGACTTACAAAGCTATGTCCAACTCAGAATTGATGGACATGCTCTACCTAAAGAAATCCATGTCACTGCGAGCCACGAGCTGTAGTGAGCTAAACCTCGCCACAACAATAAATAGAACATGCTGGAGGGATAGATTCCTGTCAGAGTGTCCCCATGCTTTGGAACAAAATTCCTAACTACATTAGGCAGAGCCCCTCACTAACACTTTTCTTGAGAAGCCTTGACGAGTGGATGGGTAACAGAAAGTACACCCCTGGGATCACTTCATTGGCTCTGCTTGACAGAGGCTCAGTTAATCAATCAATGGGGTGGCAAAAGCAGACACACTCTGGCTAGGCTTATAAATGCCCTCGGGCAGATAGCCTAGTACCTACCTATGAACCTAAGAAGCTTAGCTAATTGTTGAAGTCAATCATTTTGTCTTTGTACTGCGGTATCATTCTGGGCGATGGCAGAATGCTACTAAGGGCTAGGGTCATACCTCCTACAAGATAGGAGAGCTCTTCCATGTCTCTCCATGTAGTCCAGGGAGGCATGTCTCAGGTCATTCACACCAACATGGACAGTGAGTCATATTTGTACTTGGTTGTGGAGTGACCTGAGTGCATGGGTTATGTGGCAGATCCTGGCACCTGACAGGCAGCTGACAGTAACGTTCTCCTTGTTTAGCCTGCTAAGTGGGACATCAGTGTGCCTGACAATTGTTTTGCCTACTATATTATATATGTTATAATAAATATATAAATATAAATATATATATATATATATATATATGTATGTATATTTGCCCATAATATCTAAATAAGTGAGTGGGGTTTTCATGACAGCATCAAGGAAACATTTTCCTTCCGTGTTTTTTTCTTAAGTTTTGGATTTTCCTTGGTATATTGATTTTTCTTAGTATATTTTATTTTTTATTTATTTTCCATTTGTTTACCAGGCTAGTCCATCTGGACACAAGATGACAGTTTTCAGCATAGGCTGGGGGAGAAAAGCTCCAGATACAAAGTGAACAATTATAAAAAATAATAGAAATAAATTATGCAAACATAGCTAATGTGAGTGTGTTCAGTCTCGCCGTTTGTTCTTACACCTGGGTTCAGAGCCGATCCTCGGCTCCGTGTCGGCCGCTTGGCAAAGCTCTGCATCGAGAAGAAGCTCGAGACCAACCTATCTCCCACAACCCCCCTCTGCCTTTACCTCAGATCTAGTTTGCCGCTGCAACGTTCGCATCATTTTTGATGAGCTCGGACCACCTCAAAGCTAAGATTGTATTTATCTAATAATTTTTTGGATAATATTTCTCTTCTTCCTTACTTAAAGTTGTGTGTGTGCAGTGAGTCGAGGGCTTTCTCGAGTTTGTATATAAATTTTATAATACTTATTTTAAGTTAGTTCCCTCGGGGCCTACCCCACCCTTTAAACTTTATACCCAGGATTTGACTTTATCTACCGGATTTGACTTATTACAGGATTTGTCTTTATTACTGGCTATTACACTGTAACTTTTTGGATTTGACTGTACTGTTAACATGTCTGAAAAAGCTAAATCAGGCTTCAAACGGTGCCAATGTGGACAGAAAATGTCTGTCACAGATAATCATAGTTCCTGCGTCTACTGTCTTGGCCCTCTCCATCTGCAAGAAGACTGCTTCATCTGTCATTCTTTCAGTGGAAGGGTCATGACAGGCGCAGGAAACTTATGGATAGAGGCCTTTTGAAGCCTGCTTTCCAGGAGGCTCTGGATGCATCGGACCAGACATCTAAATCCTCGAAGGAATCGAAGACGTCGGAGCCCATGTCATCGGCTCCGAGCTCTTCATTTAAAGTTCGCTCACCGGTTCCACAGACCTCGGGGCCGAGTGTTGAACTTTTGTCAGTTACCGAGCCTCGAGTCTTGGAACCGGTGACGAAGCTTCCTCCTCCTGTACTTTTGAGGTCGGCTCCGTCTTCGATTCCTTCGACGCGTTCTTCTAGGCCCCTCTCCGACACCGATGTAGACCGTGTGGTGCAGAAATTGATGGAGAATACGGCCTTGTCCAAACTCGTCTCTGTCTCCTCCCAGTTGGTGTCGAGACTCGAAGGCCTTCCCTTATCTCCATCTGTTCCTCCTCCGAGGCCTATCCAGTCTTCGGAGCCGGGAGAGGCTGATCTGATGATTGTGGAGCCCTCGGTGCCGGAACCGTCTTTTTCTCGGTCGGCGCCGTTCACCTCGACTCCGACGGACCCATTACCGGAATCGCGGAGCCGAAGATCCATCCTTGGATCGGGGACCGAGAGTCGGACCAACGTTTTGGTTCCGACTCTCCCTCTCGGAGCCTCAGCTCGGATCGACTCGGCTCCGTCCTCGGGGTCGATGTCATCGGTTCCTGTCTCGGGGATTCCTCAGTTTTCTTCGGAACCGAGGGATACTTCGACTCGGGACCCGGGGGCCTTCGAACTCATGAGGAAGGTGTTGTCGACTCAGACAACCACTTCAGCAGAAACAGCTTCTCCTTCCCATAAGGGTCCGTTATCCTCCTCTGCACCCACGGCTACATCTAAGCGTCGAGCACCAGTGTCTCAGCCACCCCCAGAGGGTGCCCCCTCTTCCTCGGAGGCTTCATCGGATGCTCCCCCCGAGGAAGTTCCGAGGAAAAGATTGTGTAAGAGGAGACACTTGGATTCTCCACAAGAATCCTTGACATCGGACACTGACTTAGATGAGTCAGAAGGGTCCCCAAAATCACCCTCAGAGGATGTCTCCTTTTCTGACATCCTGGAGATCCTAAAACAGAGAGGTGATTGGCAAGTCCTACCCCCTTCTGAGGATGAGTCAGTCTTGCTGAAGGCATTCGGTGCTCGCCCTTCCTCCTCCTGGGTCACTTCGCCCTTCGATGAGTTGATGGAACTAATTGCTCGAAGGGCGTGGGAGGCACCTGACACAGTGGAGCCAGTCCCTAGAAAGCCTAATAAATATATTACAGCCCCACAAGACAAGGCTTATCTCACAAAGGGAGTTCCAGTGGACGCTATGGTGGTGGCAGCAGCCACGAAAAAGGAGATGTCTGAATCTTCCTCATCTGTCCATCCGCCTAACAGAGATTCTAGGACTATGGACAGGTATGGGAAGCGCATTTTTAGTTCAGCGGCTTTTTCCATGCGATCCCTGAACTATTTGACCCATTTCACACGGTTGCAGAGGGATCTAATCAAAGAGTTGGGAGATACTCTCCAGGGTACTACAGATGCTGCTGTCTCGGAGAAAGTTACAGCACAACTCAATACCCTTACATCTATTGTGAACTTGTCCATGAGGCTGATCTCATACGCAGCCGAAGGATCGAGTAGGGCTGCGGCTTCAGCGATTGCTCTTCGTAGACAATCCTGGATGCGCTTATGTTCCTTTGCGGAAGCCTTCAAGTCTTCCTTTACTAACGCCCCATTTGATGGTGCCACTCTCTTTGGCCCAAAAGTAAAGGAGACCCTTACCCGGTGTGAGCAAGAGGAAAAGACTCTGCTGTCGGAGTCCATTTTTCCATCCCATCCAGACCATACCCCAAAGGGCAACGTGGTGGAAAAATGTGGTTTCGAAAACCTCAAGGCTCTTTCCCAGGCACACAGGGTGATGCCCCCTCTAGAGGCAGAGGAGGGGGCAGAGGTGGAAGACGCCCTGGCGGCAGAAGGGGTCCGCAAAACCAAGGTGACAGGGATACACTCCCTGGGAAACCTTTCCAGCACTCCTGAGAGGAGGCCCGACTGTCCTGCTCTGGAGGCAGTCGGGGGGTCACTTAGCTTTATACCCTCAGGCCTGGCAAAGTCTTACATCAGACAATTGGGTAAAAAGCATTATCAGAGGTTACAGAATTCCTTTCCTATTGCCCCCAATTCCACAGAAAAGACTCCCAGATGTACCGCCCCATCTGCGAGGCCCTGCAGCTATAGAAATTTCAAAGCTGCTAGAAAGAGTCATCCAACCAGTCCCAGCGGACCAAAGAGGATTCGGAACTTACTCAAGGTTCTTTTTAGTTCCAAAAAAGACAGGGGACTGGAGGCCAATTCTGGACCTAAGCAAACTCAATACCTTAATCAAGAAAGAAAAGTTCCGGATGGTCACGCTTCAATCTATCCTTCCATTCTTACAGAAGGACGGCTGGATGTGCTCAATAGATCTAAAGGACGTGTACTACCACATCAAAATGGCCAGGGCGTCCAGGGATCACTTGCGCTTCCGGCTGGGAGCCAGTCACTTTCAGTTTCGAGCCCTGCCCTTTGGTCTGACCTCAGCCCCCAGGGTTTTCACCAAATGTATGGCAGTGGTAGCGTCTCACTTGAGACGCCTGGGATTCCAGGTGTTTCCGTATCTGGACGACTGGCTCCTTTCTGTCACCACCGAGCATCGACTGATTCAGGCCAGGGATTACACACTACAACTCTGTGTTCATCTCGGAATTTCCGTAAATTTCGAAAAATCTTTATTACAGCCATCGCAGCATATCTCATTCATAGGAGCAGAATTGGATACGCGTTGCTTAATCCTAAGGCTTCCTCCAGAAAGAATAGCCTCCCTACAAAACCATATATCTCTTCTCCTATTGTCCAAAAAATCCCCAGCAAAACTGGTTCTGAAGGTTTTGGGTCTCATGGCAGCTTCCCTCATTGCGATACCCTTGGGAAGACTGCACATGAGAGTTCTTCAATGGCTACTGTTTGCACAATGGTCATTCCAACAATTACCCCTGACACACGAAATTCACATCACAAACATCTGCAAATAGCACCTGTCTTGGTGGCTTCAGACTTGCAATCTCTCCAGCGGGAGACCATTTGTGCTACCCACGCCGACAGCTACGGTGACCACGGGCGCTTCCCTGATAGGGTGGGAGGGCATCTTTCAGGGACAGACAGTCCAAGGCGAATGGACCAAATTGGAGTACAATCTGCACATCAATGTTCTAGAGATGAGGGCAGTGTTTCTAGCGTTGCAGCACTTTTCTCCCCTTCTTCCTCTAGGGACCATTGCAGTTCAGTCGGACAACATGTCCGTAGTCTGGTACATAAACAAACAAGGGGGAACCAAGTCTTATCAACTATGCAGAGAGGCCATGAGAATCTGGCAATGGGCAGAGTCCACGGGTCGCTTTCTGATAGCAACGCACATCCCGGGGTTATCCAACGTCATAGCGGACAGGTTGAGCAGAGCCATCCTGTTAACTCACGAGTGGTCCCTCAAACCATCAATTGTGAAGAAAATTTTTCGAAAGTGGGGCCAGCCTTGCTGCGATCTGTTTGCGTCTCCAATGAACGCCAAATGCAGAAGCTATTTTGCCCTATTACCCCCTCCAGGGGAAGTCCCCAGGGACACTCTGGTTCACGATTGGCCCCCGGGTCTTTTATACGCTTTTCCTCCTATTCCCCTGATTGCAAAATTTCTACAGAAAGCCAACAACCTGGAAAGGACAATAATCCTCATTTCCCCATTCTGGCCTAGTCAAATTTGGTTTCCCTTTCTTCGAGCACACCAAATTCGGGAACCCTGTATCCTGGACCCGGAGCCGGATCTGCTGACCCACTCGTCAGGGGCTCCCCACCCGTCGCTTCTCTCCCTCAGACTAGCAGCTTGGCTGCTCTGCTTCCCTTCTTAGCCAGGTCTGATCTTTTTTCCCCTGCAGTTCAAAATATTCTGGTGGCTTCTCATAAAGCTTCCACTACAAAGATTTACACTAGTAAATGGAAGCGTTTGTACACTGGGCAACTACACAACAACTGGATCCCGTAATAGCCCCTCTTAACAGAGTCTTGGAGTTTTTGTCCGAACTATTCCACCAAGGAGCTTCTCCTGCCACTTTGAGAGTGCAATTGGCTGCCATTTCAAACTTTCATGTGGGAGAAAATGGGGCTCCTATTATGGCTCATAGACTTTCTAAGGCCTTTCTAAAAGGATCTTTCCATATTAGGCCACCAGTTAGAACTCCTACATCACCTTGGAATTTGAACCTTCTATTATCACAGCTAATGCTACCACCCTTTGAACCAGCCTCTTCCTGTTCTTTGAAGTTTTTGTCATGGAAAACCCTTTTTCTGGTAGCTATCACATCAGCCAGACGAGTATCGGAACTTCAAGCTCTTTCCGTTAAACACCCATATTTGATCTTTCACCCTGATAGAGTATCTCTTCGCACTAATCCATCCTTTCTTCCCAAAGTTTGCTCTGTCAATAGTATTAATCAGTCCATTGAGCTCCCCACTTTTTCAAGAACCATTCCAATAAGTTGGAATATATGTTACACAAGTTAGATGTTCATAGACAACTCAGGTTTTACTTGGATAGAACAAAGGATCACAGAAAAACAGACCAGCTTTTTATAGCCTTTGCAGACAGCAGAAAGGGCATGGCAGTTACGAAACGAACCCTTTCCAAATGGCTTTCCGATTGTATTATTTTTGTTTATACTGCCTCTGAGCAGAGTTTACCTGTCAAGCCCAAAGGGCATTCTACAAGATCAATATCTACATCCCTGGCTCATGCAGCCCGCCTACCGTTGAACACTATTTGTGCGGCTGCCACTTGGTCTAAGCCACATACTTTCATTACTCATTACAAAGTAGATAGGGTTTCCAGGGACAGGGCAACCTTTGGTTCCACTGTGCTCAGGAACGTTCTCCCGTGAGTTCCTCAGGAACATGGAGCTAGGGACGCTACCCAGGTGTAAGAACAAACGGCGAGATTGAACACTCTCACATATAGAAGTTATGTCCTTACCATAACGTTCCATGTGGAGTGTTCATCTCGCCTTTGTTCTTACATTCCCACCCTCCCACCCTCAGGAAGAACGTCCAGTTTAGGTGTCTGGTTTGCTTCTCCCACTTCTGCCTTTGTTCAGTTGTTGTGGCTGTGTTTCAGCTTGCTTTGCATGAATGTGTTATGTTCACTCCCGTTGAGTTCTGGTTTGTTTGCAAACTAGATCTGAGGTAAAGGCAGAGGGGGGTTGTGGGAGATAGGTTGGTCTCGAGCTTCTTCTCGATGCAGAGCTTTGCCAAGCGGCCGACACGGAGCCGAGGATCGGCTCCGAACCCAGGTGTAAGAACAAAGGCGAGATGAACACTCCACATGGAACGTTATGGTAAGGACATAACTTCTATTTTTGTACAAAGAGCATAGAAAATATAAAAGGAGTAAAATCAGAGTTTTACAATTGATGCAGCATACACAATGGTTAGAATATTGAGAAACAATTAAACAAGATAATATACAACAAATATACAACTGCTTGAACATAAATTCAAAAAGAAGTTTCCATAGACAAACAGGGTCATAAACTAGAAATCATAACTATATTGATATGATTTATATTGCATTTATCTTGTTTTGATGATGGTATGTGTGTATTGTACGTGTCATATGTGCACAAATATTTGTATTGATCTATGTATTTACAGTATATTGACAAAGTACTGGGTCACATCAGAGGCTTGGGAGGTCATTGTTAAACTGAGAACTGTTGTAAAGCTTGGCATTGAATACCATAAGTTCAGGTTATGCTATAAAAGAACTATGTAAAGATAACCATGTCAGTAGCTAGAATGCATTATAAGCTAAATGTTTTACTGTGCACAATAAGAAATGGATAGATTGGCCCAAACTCTGGACTGATGTGTGTGCTTTTTTTTATTCCTGGGGAAATGCTATTCAGAAGTGAAAAGACATACAAGGGAACAGTTTTAGTGGCGCACCAGGCTGTGATTTTTTTAGATGTCTATTGTCATGCAAAGCTGACAAAATAGTTGAATCTACCCAAGCCTGAAATGTGAGATGCCAGAGATGGTCTGCACCTGTCACCCCTGGGATTCAGGTTATTGGCTAAAGCTCTTGCCACCCCTATAGTGCCTTTTTTAGGCAAGGTTCAAAGGATAAAACCACCACCGTAACAGATACAAGCATGCAAAATCTGAAGGCAATGCTACTCAATGCTAGAAGTCTAAACCTCAAAATGCACTCTCTCGAGGCACTCCTAAAAATGGAGAACATATATATCTGTGCAGTGACTGAGACCTGGTTCAAGGCTCCAGAGAGCACCCCTGCAATACCAGGCTACAGTTCTTGCCACACTTTTCGGCCACAAAGCCAAGACCAAAACACTAAAGGTGGAGGAGTGTCCATATTCACCAAGGATATTCACACCTCCAGGCTAGTTGCCCAACACAATGCATCTGAAATTCTCCAGGTGCAACTAACACTAGGTAAGACTGCAATCCAAATTGTAGCTTGCTACAGATCCCCCACAGTACCCCAAGATTCTCACTACACCTTCCTAAACATACTGGAAAATATTAAGATACAACCAAACACCCTAATACTAGGTGATTTCAACTACCCTGCCATTAATTGGGAAAACTACTCGGGTACCAACTCCTTTTCCCAACGGTACTTGAAATTCATAAATTCCAATGCCCTGGATCAACTAATCCATTGTCCCACCAGGGGCTCCAATATCCTAGACCTGGTCATTACCAACATGGGAGATAGATGCTGCACACCAGTGGTCACCCCCTCATTGGTCAGGTCTGACCATAAGCAAATCACCCTTGACATCCACATCCCACCCCCACCCCCCAGTAAGGAAACCTCCTTAAAAAAACCTCTCCAAAGCCAACTTCATGCTACTGAAGTCAGAAGTGACAAACTTCACAACACCCACGCAGACAGGATCTGGAAGTTCGACTGCAGAATCCTACACTAAGGCACTGTACAAGCACATCCACTCGTGCATGAATCTTGCCATCCCAAATAGAACCAAGATGCTCTTCTCCAAAAAAAGGAAGCCAATCTGGTGGTCCCCTGCTATAAACAAAACTATACAACAGAAGAAAGAAACTGTTGCAGAAAAGAGGAAATTTCCAGGATGCAAAAAACTCCCTCACCAGCCTTGGTAAGAAGCTGAGATCCCTCATAAAATCCTCAAAAGTTAGTTACGAGAATAAAATTGTCAACGATTCCAGACAACCACAAGGCATTCTATAGTTATGTCAAGAATCTAAATGGCAATGCTCAGATCTGCTCTGAGCTACAACAGAATGGTATTAAATATACTGATCCCAAGGATATTGCCAATATCCTGGCAGATCGATTTAGTGCCAACTTCACTCCCCTCTCACCCCCTAAAGGGCCCATCTCAATATCAAAAGATTGCAAAATTCCGATAATCACAGCCACACAGGTAGAAACGGCACTCTCCAAAGCTAAGAATACAGCATCCATGGGACCAGATGACATCCCAGGCTGTGTACTATATGAACTACAAAATGAACTGGCACCCCACCTAAGTGTCCTGTTTAATCATAGCCTCACCTCAGGCTTTGTGCCCACTGGGTGGCACACAGCTACAGTTATCCCGATCCACAAGGGAGGATCCACCTTGGATCCCGGGAACTACCGTCCGATCAGTCTGACAAGCGTGATCTGCAAGGGCATGGAACGCATTATCATGGAACTTATAAGCAAAGACATTGGCAACCTCCAGACACTGGACCCCATCCAGTTTGGGTTTGTGAAGGGCCGATCTTGTCTCCTGAATCTGATCGACTTCTTTGAATCTGTGTTCAGAGCAGTAGACGAGGGTAAGGAGGTCCACAACAACCTATCTGGACCTTGCCAAGGCCTTCGACACCATCCCCCACTCTGGAATCATAGATAAACTTACTAATCTGGGCATAAATCCCTACGTCACTTGATGAGTTGCCAACTGGCTTACTGACAGTACCCAGACTGTAAAAGTAGCCGACTCCAAATCCAGCTCCAGACAAGTGACAAGTGGAGTACCTCAGGGTTCAGTCCTGGGACCACTCTTGTTTGGCATCTACTTCTCTGAAGTACAGGCCAACACTAAGTGATTCTGGCTATCAAAGTTTGCAAATGACTGCAAACTGGGAGCCATTATTGAATCCCCAAATTATGTGGATATTCTACAAAAGGGCCTTACAGAAACAGATGCCTGGTGCCAGAGCCATGGGCTCAGGCTTAATGCCAAGAAATGTGTAGTCATCCCCTTTGGAAAAAAACATGTACACATGAACTACCACATAGGTGGCAGGACACTAAACATCGAAAGTGTGATGAGAGACTTAGGGACACAAGTGGACAGTGGTCTCACTTTCGATAACCACATCGCCACAACAGACAGGAAATCCTATGTGGCACACCTCATCACTAAGCGCTTTTCATCCAGAAGAGGTCATTGTCCCACTGTACTCATCCCTCATTAGACCCATTATAGAGTATAATGCCCCATTTGGTATGTACCTCACAAGACATCTGCAACAGCTGGAAAGGCTGCAGAAATACCTCACTAAAAGAATCACAAGCCTGAAGCAGATGCCATATGCGGACCGTCAAAAAAAAAAAAAAAACTCCAGCTATACTCTGTGGCATATCGTCTACTCAGAGGCGATCTCTGCTTAACATACAAGGCCATGTCACACCCTGAGCTGTTGGACATGCTCCACTTAAAGAAATCCCAATCCCTCAGAGCCACACGCTCCAGGGATCTAAACCTTATCACAATGAACAAAACATGGTGGAGGGATAGGTTCCTGACCCAGAGACTCCCCATACTCAGGAATAGACTGCCCATACATGTCAAGCAGAGCACCTCATTGGCCCTCTTCAAAAGGAACCTTGATGATTGGATGGGAGATAGGAAATTCACCCCGGGGATCATGTCAGTCACCCTGCTAGACAGGGGCCCAGAGTAGTAAATATTGTGGGAAAAAATTCCAGGGAATTATGGCTAGGCTTGCATAGGCCTTAGGGCCGATAACCTAGTACCAACCTATGAGACTGTAGCCCACTGAAGGAGGGGAGATGGGAGGAGTAACTTGGCCAGGAATTGAAACTTGCAAAACTGCTCCTTGTGAAACGTTTTTTTTATCTTAGTAATTTGTTGACACTTTTGCAAGTTTCTTTTAGAATGCGTAGTAGTACATCAATAGGAACAACATTTGTAAAACTCCGCACATACCAGTCAATGACACATGAGCTGCAGACTCTCAAACTTGGCATTTTTTTTTCAGATGTTCCATTCTAAGTGAATGGAAATCTAGTCTGACAACAAATGGTAGTGCTATTTGTTCTCACAGTCTGTGCATTGAGACAAATTTAGCTTTCCAAAGGAATCACAATGTCTGCCCCATGAGGGCAGACAAGAGTAAACAGTAAATCATGGCAGGATAAAAAAAATATATGTTTTTTTCATTGTTTGCCCGTAGTGGTCCTTTAAATGATATTGAGAAAAGACCTAAACTGTTGGTTTTTGTGTGTTTTTTCCAGCTGGTGGAAGAGGAGAGAGAGACTAGCTGTGGGCCAGGAGATACTTAACTGCCATCAAAGTCGTATATCTGTGCAGTAATCTGGTTTTAGTTTTATTTTGTCGTCGTGTATGATAGTGTGAATAGTCTGTGGTACAGAACTTTGTGCTGTATATATCCAGGCTTAAGTATTTAACAGTTTGTTACATAAACTTTAACAAGGTAAGTTTTAAGGGTGGGTACTGGAAAGGTGTAAAAGGCCACATGACCCAGTTGCCTTGTATATTCTATGATCCCAGTTTAAAGCTGTATATTTTAGCTGGAGGTTAATATTGTAGAAAGTAATGCTTTTAATGGCTAATGTAATGAGTATTTGAACTGTCCATCTTAAATTTAGAACAAAAACATATACGTGAACTTCATTTAATGTTTGCCTTTTTTTTGTAGGTGGGAGAAGGAGAAAAACTTGTGCGTGCTCTATTTGCAGCAGCAAGAGAGCTTCAACCATCTATAATTTTTATAGGTAAAGCATTATTTTTGGAGTGAATGGGCAGGGTCTTGATGCACTATTTTGGGGAAATAGGCAGCTAAACTTTCATTGTGATAGTGCACCACATATGACTGTTTAGCATTGGTGCAAATGTTGGGAGTTTCAGATTTAGAAGATCTTGAAGCAGTTGCCTTGGGAGTTGGACAAGGGTAATGACATCCCCCAACTGATTTCTCTTCCTGTTAACCCTCTCTTTGAAGAGGTCCTGATGCTTATGAAGAATAGTCTAGACTGGCCTCAACTTCATTTTTCATGCTTCAGAAACAAAAAGAAAAATGGGATCCGATGTTTATTTTTGTCCAGTTCAACATTTTGGTTGTCAAATCGTTCCATCTCTCTCTTGCCTTATACTAGAGTGTTGGATCCAAGAGTTCTGACTCCTCCCCTAACCACAATTCCCTGTTCCTGCCTATTTAACCAGATGTGTCCTTAGAGAGCTCCAACCATTCACCATAAGTGAAAGCCATTTTTTTTTTGTCTAAAATCTTCTGCTTCTCCCTTTACCTGTAGAATTGTTAAAGTTGGGTCTAGATTAGTTTGAGTTAGTTTAGGTAGCTATATAGACAGATGACCTTTTTGCTAGTTTATACAGTGTGGTATGATAGAATTGTCTAGTAGTTTGATATAGATGTGCACGTTCCTAGTTTATATAGTTACTGCTTTAGTGGGGTTTTGAAGTGTAGTTGTCCTCTTAGTTTAAGCACTGTGTTTCCCAATGATTGTTTAGCATGGCGCAAATGTTGGAGTTTGAGTTCGTAGATTTTGAAGCAGTTGTCTTGGAGACTGACAAGGGTAATGATGTCCCCCAGCTGATTTTCCTTCTTGGTAACCCTTTCTTTGAGGCGGTCCTGATGCTTATGAAGAATAGTCTAGACTGACCTCAACCTCCTGTTTTATGCTTCAGAAACAAAAAGGAAAATGGGCTCCATATCTGTGTATCTTTAAACTTAATTTGGTTTTGTGGATTGAAGCTTGCATAATTTGTCTGCCAAAATTTTAAAGTCATATAACCTTTGCAGCCATGACCTGGGATATGTTTTGACATTGAAGGCCTTCCTGATGGTTCTTGGTTGGATTTATCTTCTCTACTAGTCATCATTCCATTGAAAACTTAGAATATCCTGTGAAGTAGGATGCCTATGTTCCTTTATCTATACATGCTGGGACTTAACATACCAGATAAGCAAATTCTTTTATGCTTGCTCTGTTCATGTCATGGTCCTTATGATCTTTGTGGCATAATGGATTTGCACGCTTAAATAGTGCGGTGAGCATCAGTGTGCTTGTCATGTTGCAAGCCCAGACCACTACAGCACCGATGCTTCTTTTATCATTTCGGGCAGGGGTAGGAAGTTTTAAAAAATTTCAGAAATGCCATTGACTTAATTGTGGCTTACAAAGATGTTAAGGAAAAGCACTTGGCTCACCTTGCAACCAAAGAATATGCTGGTTGTGAACTTGGTACTCTAGGGCTCAGTTATAGGTTCCTTGCCCAAGGCAGTTAGGAATACCTCCTCAAAGGCATACGCTCTTGAGTAATTAACACCCATTCCTCCAGAAGGTAAAACCTGTGCTGAATGTGTCCCCTGGTTTCTACAGATGCTAAACTGAGGTCTGTACCCATCCTCTAGGGTGTACTCCCCATCTGCTATCTTTGAGGAAGGTTATGTTAGTTTTCTTGTATTGCCCAGTCTCATTCAGTTACCTGGAGCTGCAGGGCAACCAGCCTATTCGCAGGGTGCTCTTTGAGCCAGCCTGCCACAGGTTAGTGATGCTTGCGTTCAAGGACAGACTCAGGCCCAGTTAGACCAGCAAGCTTCAGTTGTGGAGTGTCCTTCAGGTCATTCTATGCCAGGGCCTAGACATCAAGCATATATTTTGTGTGGTAGGAATTTGAATCTCGTGTGCAAAATCACATCCTTATGATTGTGGGTAGCTGGGGTGCAAAATTCTTTCACTTTCTGCCTTCGGTGTTGAGTCAGAGAATCTTTGATGAGTTAGACAAGGATAATGAAGTCATCAAACTAAATTTACCTTCCTGGTAAATCTTTCTTTGAGGAGGTTTTTAGTGCCAGTCTAGACTGGTCTCAGTCTCCTGTTTCATGCTTCAGAAATGCCTTGTAAGTGGGGGGAGCAGTATTTGTTTTTAAGGTGTGCTTTTCAACCTGGTCACTGACATCCTGCAGAGGAAATGGGTCGTCACATTTTGGGAAGATCTTTCTGAGCCTACTCCTTCAACCTCCATTTATTTGCTTTCAAAGCCTAACCAGCTCCAAAGGAGGAGAGGGCCCTCACCACTGTAGCTTTACAGTCTTGTCCTTCCATTGCCAGGTAAGGCACACAGAGAATGATTTCACTGGCCATACACTTGCAGTCGTGACTGTGAACTGAGACTACCCACGGGGGATGTTTTCTAAGTTTGTCCCAGCTTGGAGAACCATCGCAAGGGCTTGGTAATTTCTGTGTATCCAAAGTAAAGCTTACACTGAAAAATCACTGATACTCTGCGGAAAGAGGTCCACTGGGTGACAAGTCTGTCTCTTGAGATCTTGAGAAATCCCAAGACTCTGACTGTACAGGGTCTCCCTTTTTCAGGCAACGTGCAGATCAACATCTTGCTTTCTGGTTCCAACCTATTCAAGATTGGTGACTTCAGCCAGCACATATTTAATGTAGTTTCAGATGTTCAGCCTGTAGGGCATTATATTGCTGCTCCTACAGTGCATCTGCTTGATGTTACTGGACATGATGGTTGTCTTCTGACATAGGAGTGTTTGGGGACTGTCCTGGAAATTGCTCCAACTCACACTGAGTTTGCCTCACTTTCATTATGATGCATTATTTGAGCTTTAACTCCCAGAGCATTTCCCAGATTGCTGGTATTGGTGGCTAGAGGCTTGTAGGGGAAAGATTTCTAGATGTTCCTTAACTGGAAGATAGGCTGCTGAGTAACCCTGATCTAATATTTCTTTAACCTGCATGCATTTTCGCAAATTATATCAGGCTAGGTAAACTCAACCAAAAGGAAAGCATATTCAACTGGATACATCTAAATAGTAACCCCCAACTGTACAATGCCGGTATCCTCCCCGTTGACTTAAGTGATCATCTTCTCACTTAAGCAGAAAGTCAATAATCCACAAATACCCTTGCTCAGAAAAGTCAGATACAAAAATGACTTTGACCCTACCAAATTCCAACAGGAACTTAACTCCTGTAATTGGTCTATGCTAACTCGCCTCCCTTTGGAGGAGGCAGTTGTATATTTCAACAGTAAATTTCTTGCAATCCTTAACTGGCATGTACCTTCCCGGTTAAAGCTAACTAAAGCAAAAACTGCACCATGGCTTTCTAACATGTCTTGATTTAAAAATTACCAACAGAAACAAACTTTGGGCTATATGGCACTCTACTAAAGACCCCCATGATCAAGTTAAATACCGACAAGCAAGGAATGAAACCAAAAAATCTATCTTACAAGACAAAAATACTACTGTAATTTACAGACAGTTAACCGGAACAACCCTCAGACATTCTGGGCAGGTCTGAATAAGCTGCTTCATCCTGGTAAAACTTCCACCCCTATCCCCGCTGCTAACACTGATAAATCTCCTGAGGACGTCTTGGACAGTATTATTTCTTTACCGAGACGATTCAAGCTCTGGCTAGCCAATTCCCTTCTAGCCCTCCTAGACATGATAGTACCACCCATATAAACTCCCTCTCTTTCAGCTTCCAGCCAGTGTCCACATCATTTATTTGCACCTTAATCAAAAAATTAAAACCGACCACTCTCTCAGCTGACCAACTCCCTACCGAATACCTTCAAAAATTAGCTGATGTTATTGCTTAGCCGGTTTCAATACTAATTAATTGCACCATAGCTGAGGCTAAAATTCCCACCATTTGGAAAACATCCCACTACGTAAAGGAGGTTCCTCCACAGAATTCTCCAACTACAGACTAATAGTTATACTTTCTCCACTTGCAAAGATCATGGAAAAATGTATACACAATCAACTCATGCAACACCTAATCCAGAATCACCTCTCGACTGATACCAAACATGGCTTCCGTCCACACCATAGCACGACCTCCACCCTGCTAGCTTTTACCAATACTATTAATAATAACTGTAACAGTAATCAAATATATCCAGCCCTCTTCTTGGATCTTTCTAAGGCATTTGATGTGGTGGATCATCTATTGATTCACACCCTGCAGACTTTCTGCCTAGATTCTAAAGCCCTTCAATGGTTTAAATCCTACCTCAGTGGGAGGCAGTAGGCTGTTTTCTGGCAGAATAAGCTCTAAACTATTACCTAACACCTTTGGTGTCCCACAAGGCTCCATATTAGGGCCCCTACTGTTTTCCATCTTTATTAACAACCTAAATACAGTCATCTCTAATAGGTTCATAGGTTCATACTAGGCTATCTGCCCTAGGGCATTTATAAGCCTAGCCAGAGTGTGTGTGGCTTTCACCACCCCTTAGGATGAGAATACTATACCCATTAGTTTGCTGTGCCTCTGTCCAGCAGTGATACAGAGATGATTCCCGGGGTAAACCTACGATCTCCCATCCACTCGTCAAGATTTCTCTTGAACAGTCAGTGAGGGGCTCTGCCTCACATGGACTGGGATTCTGTTCCATAGTGTAGTGAGTCTCTGGGTGATGAATCTGTCCCTCCAGCACGTCCTATTTATATCCGTGTTGAGGTTTAAGTCTCTTGCTCTCGTGGCTCTGGTGGATTTGGATTTTTTGAGGTGGAGCATGTCCATTAATTCCGGGTTGGACATGGCCTTGTATGTCAGGCACAGATCACCTCTGAGCAGGCGGTATGCGACTGAATAGAGCTGGAGTTTCTTCAGTCGGGCATCGTATGACATATGTTTGAGCCCCTTTATCCTTTTGGTGAGGAACTTTTGGGGTCTTTCCAACTGTTGCAGGTGTCGGGTAAGGTACATTCCGAATGGGGCGTTGTACTCGATCATTGGTCTGATAAGTGAAGAGTACAGGGGTACAATGACCTCTCCTGATCTGGATGTGAATCCCTTCATGATCAGGTGGGCAATGTAGAAGGTCTTCCTAACCACTTTGGCAATGTGAGTGTCAAAAGAGAGGTTACTGTCAACTTGGGTCCCCAGGTCCCTGTTAACTTCTTCCGTGTTTAATGGATTACCACCTATGTGGTAATTAGGGGTTACCTTGTTTTTCCCAAAGGGTATGACTATACATTTTTTGGCATTTAGCTTAAGGCCATGGCTCTGGCACCAGTTATCCATTTCTATGAGACCTTTCCGGAGGATGTCTGTGTCTGATGGAGTGTCAATTATGGTGCCCAGTTTGCAGTCATCTGCAAATTTTGTCAGCCACAATCCCCCTATGTTTGCCTGCACTTCAGAACAATAAATGCCGAACAAGAGGGGGCCCAGGACTGAGCTCTGTGGGACACCGCTCGTGACCGGCTTAGAGTCTGACATGGCACCAGCAACTCTAACCCTGTGTGTTCTGTCCTTGAGCCAGTTTGCAACCCATCTTGTGACATATGGGCTTACATCTAAGCTGGTGAGCTTTTCTATGATGCCCGAGTGGGGTATTGTGTCGAATGCTTTTGCTAGGTCAAGGTAGGCTGTGTGAACTGCCTTACCCTCATCAATGGCCGTAGTGACTGTTTTGAAAAAGTCGACCAAGTTCAAGAGGCAGGATCTGCCCTTGACAAAGCCAAATTGGGTAGGATCCAGTGTCTGTAGGTCCCCAATGTCTTTATTTATGAGTTCCATTATGATCCTCTCCATAGCTTTGCAGACAAGGCTCGTCAAGCTTATGGGGTGGTAATTTCCAGGGTCCGTAGAAGCACCGCCTGTGTGGAGTGGGACCACAGTTGCCGTAAGCCATTCTTTGGGTGCATTATCCTGTAGTAAGGCTAAGATTAAACAGCAGCCTTATGTGTGGGTTTAGTTCCTCATTGAGTTCGTGTAGCACACAGCCGGGGACACCATCCGGTCCCATTGATGCTGTGTTTTTTGCTTTAGAGAGAGCAGCTCTCACCTGGGCATCTGAGATGTTTGGGAGGCTAGACTCTGGTGGGATAGATATTTCTCCTTTTGGGCTGGAGGGTGGGAAGAAATTTGCACTGAACCTGTCTGACAGTATGTTGGCAATGTCTGTGGGTTCAGTGATTTTTTTATCATTTTGGACTAATTCTGAGCATATCTGGGAGTTTCCACCCAGGTTTCTAACATAGCTAAAGAAGGCTTTATGATTGTCTTTTGTGTCATTAGCGATTTTTCTCTCAAAGTTGGCCTTGGATGATTTTATGAGTGATCGTAGTTTTTTGCTAGTATTGATCAGAGATGCCTTCCCATTTAGGGATTTTGCTCTGTCATGTAGTAGCTTTCTCCTTGTTGTAGAGTTTGTTTATGGCTGGAGTCCACCAGACCGGGCGCCTGCCTTTGGTGGAAAAGGTCTTGATTTTATTAGGGATTGCTTGATCCATACATTCCTGGAGGTGCTCGTAGAAGGCATTTGTAAGGGTTTCAGCAGCGTGGGTTGTGGTTTCCACTGGCTCGGGGGCCTTGAAGGATACCACTCCAGTCTTAAGAAGTGTGAAGTTTGCTTTTGAGAAGTTCTTCACTGTGGTCTTTTTTGCTGGGGGTGGGGGCGGGATGTGGATCTCCAGTGAGATTAATTTATGGTCTGATCTCACCAATGAGGGATATACTTCCGCTGTGGAGCATTTTGTCCCCATGTTTGTGATGATCAGGTCTAGTATATTTTCTCCTCTTGTGGGAATGGTGACTAGTTGTTCCATAGCATTTGAGTTTATGAACTCAAGGAACCTTTGGGCTAGGGTGTTGGGGCTTGAGTAATGTTCCCAGTCTATGTTTGGGTAGTTGAAGTCACCCAATATGATGGTGTTTGGAGAGACATTTATACTCTCCAGTGTCTTCAGGAAGGCTGTGTGGGTTTCCTGAGTTTGAGAAGGTGGTCTGTAGCATGTTACAAACTGTAGGGCAGTTTTACCTATGGTTAATTGCACCTGGATGGTCTCCGATGCTTCATGCGTTGCCACTAACCTGGAGGTGTGGGTATCCTTTATGAATATGGATACTCCCCCTCCTTTTGTAGTTCGATCCGGATTTTGGGGCTGGAACGCATGATATGAGGTATAACCTGATAGTGCTGGGGTGCTCTCAGGAGCCTTGAACCAGGTTTCAGTCACAGCACAAACATCGATGTTCTCCATACTGAGGAGGGCTTCGAGGGCGTGTATCTTGAGGTTTAGACTTCTGGCATTGAGCAGTATTACCCTTAGTTTTTCTCCATTTTTGTTTTCTAGGGCGGTAGGTTTATCATTTGAGCCTTGCCTAAAAAAGGCACTATGGGGGTGGCAAGAGCTTTTGCCAATATCCGGAAGCCCAGGGGTGACAGGTGCAAGCCGTCCCTTGTGAAGCAGCGTGGCTTGTCAAGCATGTCATCCCAGGCAGACAGACATTGGATCCCCTTAGAATGACACCAGTAATTAAGCCAATTATTAAAGCTGATCATTTTGTCTCTGTATTGTGGCATCATTCTTGGTGAGGGTAGGATACTGCTCAGGGTCAGAGTCATACCGGCCTGGGCTACATAATCTGAGAGCTCCTCTATGTCTCTCTTCATGTAGTCCAGGGAGGTATGTCTCAGGTCGTTCACACCGGCATGGACAATGACTGAGTCATACTTGTACTTGCTGTGGAGTGACCTGAGTGCTTGTGTTATGTGGCGGATTCTAGTGCCTGACAGGCAGCTAACTGTGATCTTTTCCTTGTTCAGTCTGGTGAGTGGGACGTCAGTGTGTCTGACTATGGAGTCACCTATAACAAGTGTGTCTGGCATTGTGTTTGGCCTTAAGGGCTGTGACTGTTTAGCACACTGACTTTGAGAACTATGTTTTGCATGTCTTATGTCTTGAGGTGGCAGTTGCTTGGGTGTCTGCTTTGGAGGCCTCTGTAGTTTTGGTAGATTTTTGATCAGTGCCTCCGAGTACGTCTTTGTGTGTTTATGTGTTTGTTTTGCAGTTGTGATAGTTCTATGTGAAACTGGGTTTGTGGTGTGCGTGGTTTCCTTCTCCTCCTGTCTGGTCTTGCCAGTCCTGAGTTGAGAGAGCTCAGCCTCCAGTTTGGCTATATAGTTGCATCTCTCACATGTATTTGTGTTTTGTGGGAGGAGTGGGTTGTCTGTGTACATGAGGCAATTGTAACATTGCCTCAAGATGCCCAGATTCACCAGCTGAACAGGAGAGGACGCTAGCAACTGACCCTTCGACATGCTAGAAAAAGTGAAAAAGTTTACTGTGTAACTGAGTCAGAAGGGACCTATAGGGAAATGGGTACTCAAGGGGATTCTAGGCTAATGTAGTACTTTGTTTAGTATACAAGTACTTTACCTATATAAAAATGCTTTAGGAGCAAGTGCTGAGCTATTGAGATAGAGAATAGACTGTTTAGATTGCAAGTAGAGAAGTTCTAAGGGAAAAATTGAAGAGCAGACTTTACGGAGCCAGAAATAGTTTAACCGGCGCTGCCCGATGGTGCTCTATGGGCAACTCCGCGCTAAATCACGTGCTAAAGCGGGCTTTATAGCAGGGGGTTGAAAAGACCTAGGAATTGACCCAAAATGGCCAATAGACTACAAGTTTCTGGCTGGAACCACTGCTCTAGGGACAAATAGGCTGCTCAGTGCTCCCCACTCCCACTGGTGAACAAAGAAGCTTCCCTTTATCCAAATAAGGATATGGAATAGCACAGGAACCAAGCCAAAGCCCAGAGATCAGCAAACTCTGAAGACTGGACTATTCTAGTTCAGTATGGTGGGAAAACGAGATTTTTTTTTTTTTTACAGAAAACAGAGGAAAAACAGACAGTAAATGCTTTTAAACGGCTAGCGCACTTGAGTGTGTTAGCCTACAGGTAAAATTAAGCAACAAATAACTTTTTTAAAAGTGCAAAACAGTTAATCAACACAAAAACAGTTTAAATAGAATGCAGAGCTGTATAAACAGGCAAAAATGCAGTCGCTAAGCAGTAAATAATCATAGCTGTGTCCAGAACGCTGATGACTCCACCCTGATTTGTTCAGCTACATCTCCTGCAGACTTGAACTCTGTTACCCAGTCCACCCTTTATACTATGGAAAAATGAACGTTGATTGTTACTAAATCGCAAAAAAACTAAAACACTGCTATTCTCACCCACACAAAGGTCCACTGCTTCTACCTTCACCATAAATGCAAAAGATGGAACAGTAATCTCCCCTGACCCTTCTACTAGGCGTCATTATTGATGACCTAAAATTTGACCTACATGTAAACCAGTTGATCAAGACAGTCAATAAAAAACTTGGGTCACTATACAGAATTAAAGCCTTCTTAACCCCTCCAGCTAAGATAGTCATAGCCTGCTTCCACCTACTCTCAACAATTTTATATGCTTTCCCCCTTCTCTCTAATCTAAACAAGTCTGTACTTAACAGACTGTCTGCATGTTAAAATCACATTGCCAGGTTTGCCACAGGTCTGCCTTTTAGAACACACCACTGCATCAACCTTAAACAACTTGAGTGGCTAGAACTTCCCAGTCTTATCCAATTTAACCTTCTAATTTTGGCCAAGGAAATTCTCCATAACTCAGATAATACACCAGCTCTTAAGAGTATTATCACCCCTATTAACAATCCAAGACTGCTTCGCTCCTCAAACAAACTACTAATTCAAACTATCAAAACTAACAATGTAGCCAGTGACTCCCCCTTTGCAAACTCTGTTGGTAGAGTTTGGAACCTACTCCCAGCTGATATTGCATTGCTCTCCTCCCTAACCCAATTTAAAACCAGACTTAAACTACATCTGGCTCTAAACTGGCTTTGCCACTGTAACAAGCCCGGCCTGGCTAACTCTTATCTTAAATGTTAATTACTAGTCAATTTACTGTAAACTTTTTCCCCTGACTGTAACCTAGGGGAAACTCTAACCTGAGAACTTGCTTTTACATTCTTTGTACATATCAAATCTGTAAATTTCTTCATTGTGTTAGTTATTGTTCGTTTTGGAGCTTTTCTCCCCGGACCTCTGCTGAAAATGGACATGATTCCAGTCGGACTATCCCGGTCAACAAATGTAAAATAAAATAAATAAATGTGCCTTTAGGTGGGTGCTTCCTTGTTTGCTGTCCTGGGGGATGTAAATTGGAGGCAGTCTCTCTGACCTCTGCTCAAAGGATTGCCTTTATATGAACTGAGCTAGGCATACTCCATTGTAAGACCGACTTGCCATTTTTGAAGCATGTCCAGGAAGTCATGGACTTGGCCAACTGGGTGCAGATGATTATTACCTACTGTACTTTTTGGACTTGATTGCTGCCATGACCTTCATGGTACCATTTGCATAATTGGAAGTATAGGTGCAGCAGTGGGGACTTACTTTGCTTCATAGCCACCATGTACTCTTGCCATTTTCTGGTTTTCAAACCATTGCCATTTGGCCTTGAGTTAGTAGGCAGTCCCCACCAGACTTCTGGTGAGTGCTCCCTTCCAGTACTTGAGCCTGTTACAAAATCTTATGATGGATTTTTTTTTGTTGAAAGGGTAGATTTTCTTTGCTCTTCCACAAAGCAAAGTGTATGGTGTGCCTCGGGAAAAAAAGTGCTCCACTGTAGACAAGTTGAATCTTCCAAGAATAGCTGTCTTGGACTTGAAGGCCAGTAAAGCTGCTTGCAAGGTCTTTCTTCATCCAGTCAGACAAAACAGTCCATCGTGTATTATCTAAACAAGCCAGCTGGGGCAATGGGATACTACATGTGAAAGGGGGGGAGGTCACGCTGATTTAGCAGTGGGTCCATAGGACTTTTCTGCCCTTAAAGTAGCAAATGAGCTGTCAGCATGTGTAGATAAAGGACTACATGAGAAACTCATGGTTGATTCAGAGAAGTTTTCTGTTCATGGTCTTTCAGAAGTGAGGCTCTCCAGTGATCAGTGTACTCATCACTTAGGACATCTAGGCTGTTCTCCAGTAGATCAGTGTTGCAGTACTCAACTATATGGGATGTATCCTATCAAGTCTACCTGACATCCAGATAGTCTACAAGCTTCAGGGCATTTCTGTTGCATACCATACATCTACTCTCAGAACAAGATGAAGTGCTGTCATAAGATGGACATGCTGAAACATGGAATTTTCTTGCGGTATGTATGTTTATACAAACTGCTAGCTTAGCATTACAGCTTTGGACAGATAAATAATTGTCATTATCCTTTTAAAGAAACCATTATAAATGTTTCATATTTGCTAGGAAGGGCGAATGTTTTTGTGATAGGCAAATTCCTTATGAAGACACACCTACCAGCTGCATTTTTACCTCTGCAAAGTGTAGTGTCAGGTCGTGTCAAATTTCCCTGCCTTTTAATTGCCACAGAACCAGAACAAAAAAAACGATAAATCCAAAGCCAGCAAGAAGACAACCATGTCCAAATGAGCCACCACACTTTTTTCATGTTTAGCGCTTTCTTTTCTACTACAGAGACTTCATCAGAACAATTTTACACCCAACACCCAACCGTTTATATACCCACCCCCAATTATTCAATCAACCTTTTATTTAGTTTAAAAGCAATACCCACACCAAATGAAAAACATTAAACATTTTATTTTCCATTTGATAACTGCATTAGTCATTTAAAAATCTAAAATGCTCTGCTTAGAAAATGTATACAATTGTTTCAGTAAACTCCTAAACTATTAATACTAAAATCAAAATACAAACTTTAAAATTTACTTACAAATAACTTTTTATATTAACCTAAGATGTGATCAAGTTTTAAAATACTGGCAATACTTATTTTATATATACCTGGATACTTGGAGGCATGTAAATACAATTGCCACCTCAGTTCCAGTACATCCAAATGAACATCTAAAATACATCCCTGCCGATCCTTAAATAATTGTTGAACAACTAGAAATTTAAAACAATGGCCTTGATGTTCCTTTACATGCCTATAAAGGGCACTAGTAATTATACAGTTCCTCAAATCACCCAAATGTTAACCAATTCTCGCTTTAAATTTTCTACATGTTTTGCCTATATAAAAATAGGACAATTCTCACACTTGGCCATTTAAATTACATTGTTACTATAGCAATTATAATGCCCTTTGATATTAATGACCTTTCCATAGACTCTAAACTTGTCCTTAGTTTATAATATAAATGGACAAAAAGAACAAGAGTTACATTTGTAGTTACCAATCTTTCTGTTGGTCTTTCCATCTCTTTGTATACCTTCCAAAATGTTTTTTAGGGATCTGCCCCTCCTAAGGACACACCTATGACCTTTTCTAACTTTTTGTGCAATGTTGACATCAAACTGTAAAATCTCCCAGTTAGCTTTTATAACTTCAGTAATGGTGTTGGCTACACCGTTCTAAGTTATATTCAGGGTTGAAGTGGGGTTAATTCTGTTAACCGTACATCCACTGGATCCCAAAAATCCACTACCTAATATAGGCCTGTATATGGCTTGCTCACGTTTGTTCAGTACTTCTTTCCTGACCTCATTTAAGACAGTCTGGGTACTTTCTTTGTCTGAACATCTATGTAATCAACTCGATTTCTGAAAGGAAATCATCATTTGAGCTTACCATCCTGACAGCCTGCACCAATTGACCCTTCACAACTGACTTCTTTTGGTGGTGCGGGTGCCAACTGCCGTAATCCAAATACGAATTAGAAAAGGTAGACTTTCTATGAATCCTAGTGATAAAGCTCTTGTTTGTCTGATCGAATTTCTAATTCTACATGTAAGTAACTAATTTTGTTCTTGTTGTATTCATATGTACATTTTAAAAAATACACAGTTTCATTAATAAACAAGAGAAAATCATTCAAACTGTCTTCCATACCCATCCAAATGAGGAATAGGTCGTCCAAAAATCGGATGTAATGCACTATCTGGGTCATATATGAACTTTTCATCAAATGCTCCTGCTCCCAGTAGGACATGATCAGGTTGGCAAAAATGGGGACACAAGCCGCCCCCATTGCCACACCCTTTGTTTATAATACTGTCCCTCAAAACAAATGTAGTTTAACACAAGCTCCATCAGAGTAACTAATTTGTTAACTTCATCCTGAGCAAAAATATTAGTTTTATTAAGCTGCTGCTCCAACCAGCTTACGCCTTCGTAATGGAGAATCACGGTGAAAAGATTAACAACGTCAATAGTAATCAAAATTAAATCAGGTGCTACCTCAATGCCATTCAACTTATTTAGAAATTGCCAAGAGTCTTTACTGATATAATTAAAGAAAGCCAGACTCTCTCGCATTTTTTTGATCCAAATATGTACAAATAAAATGTCTTTGACCTTTTGCCATCAACTATAGGCCTAAATTTCGAATTTATAAGGCCCTTGTGTATTTTTGGGATTTCAGATATGTTGGACACCCTAGCATATTCATTTTTCATATAATGGTATTCATTTTCATCAATCTGAGCCTGATATACCATGTCATCCAGCAATAAATCTGTCTTACGATAGGGCACTTTAATTTCATTTAATGAGCTTTCCTTATAGGTGTCATCCAACAATATGGAATTCATCCCATCTGGATAGTCCACCCTATCCATTATGACTACCCTTGTCCGGTTTCATAAACCTGACCATGGGGTCTCTAACCAAATCCGTCATTAAATGTTGCTCTTCACCAGTTATATTAGGTCCAAAATTACCACAGCTTCCTTCCTTCCTTTATACAATAAATCCTCCTAATGTCTTTCTCACAAATTTTCTCAAACAATTCAATACTTTTATTCAGAGGCTATAACAATCTTTACGTTCAGCTCAACAGTACATGCACCATTATTTTTTCTTGTAAAGAAAATAAAATCAAGAGGGTTATGGATGCTGTCCCTCCTTTACTGGACATTGTAGATGATGCCTTCTCAGAATCTAGGCTGGCCCTCGACTCTCTGCCTCCTGCTCCCAGAAAACCTGATGGGTATTAGAGTACCTGACTCTCACAAGTTCCTCTCTCAAAATCCTACTGCGGATCCTGAAATCATTTGAAAGGGACTCAAGGGCATTAAGGCTACTTCTGCCAAAAATCCTACCCCCCCCCCCCCCCGATAGAGATTCCAGGGCACTGGATAGATGTGGTAAGAAGGTATACACTTCTGCAACCTTGGCCATTAGGGCCTTAAACTGCCAGTTTCATATGTTAAAAGTATCAGCAGAATATTATTGGATTGCTTAAACAGAAAATGATGTTGATTCCTGACTGTGCTGAAAATAAAGATTTACAGGATTTAATGCATTCTGCTGAACAAGTTGGAAAACATACTTTGCAATGTGGTTTTGATTCATTAGAAGCATCTTGAAGGGCTGCTATCACTGGGTCTGTACTTGGAAGGCATGCTTGGCTTAAGGAGCAATCTTTGCCAGATCATGTTAAAGCTGAATTACTGGATGCTCCCTTAAACCAGGAATGCCTGTTTGGCAACAAAGCAGAAGTAGTACTTAAAAAGATGAAGGAAAAAGCTAAATCTATGCAAACTGTTAAAGATTTCCTGCAAGTACAGCCTCCCAGATTTAGTAGGCATTGGCCCTGTAAGAACTGGTCCTTTCCTGCTTTTTCCAGGCCTTCAGTCCAAACCCAGAACCAGCAGAACACCAAGGCTTCAGTCCCAATGTACTCACAGGCCTAAACAGTGGGGGGCTCCCACTTCCAAAGCAGGGAGTAGTAAGACTCCCCCCTATGGTAAACTGTCTCAATGACTTAACTTAAACCTTCCAAGCCCTGCTCAACTGACTGCTCCTTTAGGGGGAAAGATTGCCATGCATGCAAAAAAGTGGGAACTCATTACCCAGGACAAATGGGTTTTAAATATAGTTTTTCCAAGGATACAGATTCCACTTCCACTCCTTACCAAGCCCAAACAGTTGGCCAGACCTACCCCCAAATCAAGTGGGCAGAGGCTCAAAAGCTGGATTTAAAGGAAGCCTGCCTGCATATCCCAGTAAGGGAATCTTGCAGAAAATACCTACGCTTCAAAGCAGGTTACATGCACTGTCAGTTCTCTGCACTGCTCTTTGGCTTATCTACTGCGCCCAGGGTATTCACAAAGTGCCTAGCTCCAGTCATTGCATTTTGCAGGCAAAGAAATATTCAAATATACCCATACCTGGACGATTATCTAATTCAGGCAGAAAGCCAGGACATACTATTAAATCATCTGGCATTTGTAAAGAAATTGCTAACATCTCTCGGGTACACCATAAACGAAAATAAATCACATCTTGTACCTTGTCAACAAATTGTATTCTTGGGAGCAAGCTTGAATACAACTTCCCAGATGGCCTACCTCACACCAGAGAAACAAATTCAATTGACAGTCTACTTCAAACTACTGGCCACCAAGACCCAGCTATCTGCAAGGAAAATACTGCAAGCCATGGGGTTCAGGGCCTCTTGCATTCTACTAATTCCATATGCAAGACTGCATATGAGGAAACTACAATGGCATCTAAAAAGCCTATGGTGTCAGCATTCTCAGGATCTAGAATCAATGATTCCTATCATACCTTGTCTACAGATAGCGTTCCTTTGGTGGGCAGAGGCCTGCCACCAAAACCAAGGGACTGCCATTCACTCTACCCCCTGCCTCACAAACCCTAACAACAGATGCATCAGACTATGCATGGAGGGGCTCACTTGGCAGGGCAGTGCATTCAAGGCAAATGGAACCCAAATCAAATGCACTTGCAAATCAATCAAAAAGAAATGTTAGCTGTACAGAATGCTCTGACAGCCTTCAAGGACCACATTCTTCCAGGACAATTATTGGTAGAGACGGACAACACCACTGTTATCTGGTACGTAAACAAGCAGGGGGGAACCTACTCATACACCCTCTGCAGACTATCTGTGGCTCTCTGGAACACAGCCTTGAGCTACCAAGTGCACCTACAGGCTCAATTCTTGCCAGGAGAGCTAACTACACTGGCAGACGAACTAAGCAGAAATCTCATAGACCCACATGAGTGGAAACTGGAACCAAAGGTAGTCATGTTGAGAAACAAATGGGGGAGCCCAGCGATAGACCTCTTTGCCTCCAGTACAAATTCTGCACAAGGACTCTCCGCAGGCAAGCTTGGAAAGTGGATGTCCTGACCTTCACCTGGAAAAACCTATCAGTTTATGCCTTTCCCCCTCTCCAAGGTACTACTAAAGATCAAACAGGACAAACCAAGGACAGTACTGATTGCACCAGACTGGCCATGCCAACACTGGGTACCCCCTCTTGTGCAGTATCACTGCTGACACCATGGCACCTGCCTCAGACCCCTGCCCTGCTGTCCCAGCAGGGGACCAGATTCTGCACCCAAAACTTCAAACCCTGAACCTGACAGCCTGGCTAATTACCTGATCTCTCTATTGCCATCCCTCAGTAAGCAAGTGATGGATGTCATCCTAGAGGCAAGGATGCCTAGTACTAGAAAATCCTATGCTGATAAATGGAAAAGATTCTGTTCCTGGAGCCAAACTCAGGGATGGGCACAGCACTGCCCAATTTACCCCATATTCTTCAATAATTAACTAAGTTGCTTCACAAGGGCCTTTCCTTTTCCTCCATCAAAATTCATGCCTCAACCATTTCAGCTCATTACAACACAAAACCACCCCACTTCTCTCATCCACTGCTGAAGCAATTCCTCAGATGGGCCAAAAACTTAAGACCACCCAGGCGAGCCCCTAATCCAGCCTGGGACCTTGACTTTGTATTGGAAAAGCTCACTCTACCTCCCATTGAGCCAGCTGCAAATGCAGAGTTGAAATTCCTTTCTTGGAAAACAGCCTTCCTTCCAGCTATCACTTCAGCAAGAAGGGTGTCTGAATTGCAGGCCGTCATGGCAGCGGAGCCTTTCATCATCTTTTTTGCTGACAGGGTGTCCCTTAGGACCAATCCCTCCTTCATACCCAAGGTGGTATCCAGTGTGGCCCTTAATCAGTCTATTCATTTGCCAACCTTCTTTTCTAATCCACAGAACAAAGGGAAACGAATACTGCACTCCTTGAACCTGCATAGAGAACTTCGATTTGACTTGGACAGGACTAAGCCTCTCAGGAAATCTGAACAGCTGCTGGTTGCATTTGCTGCAGGGGCAGAGGGGAAGGCCATTTCAAAGCAAACCATCTCTAAGTAGATAGGCCATTGCATTAATTTCTGCTGTAAGCATCATGGAAAACCTATCCCGCAGGGGATAAGACCGCATTCAGCCAGGGCTGCATCTACCTCTACAGCCTTTCTCAGTGGTATCCCTACCAGGGACATCCTAGAAGCTGCTACCTGGAGTTCTGTACATACTTTCACTAAGCATTACTACTTGCCATTTTTTTCTAAATCCAGAGCTGTATTTGCCAATGCATTCTTGCAGGGCCTTATAGCTGGTCCTAATGCTATCTAATTACCTCCTCCCTCCCTTCCTTAGCTTTGGGAATCTACCCAAATGTGATGACTGCAACAGTGAAACATGAAGAACATAGTACACTTAGCATAAATGTAGATGTTCGAGTGTATTCACTGTTGCAGTTTTGGTTACCCTTCCTCCAGCCCCCTGACTTCTATTGACTATACTTCTATTCTTGTTTGCTATGCTTAAAGCTGTTTGGTGTATTTGCTGTTTTGTTGGAGGTGTAACCTTGTATATAATAGCTTCCCATTATGGGGGCACCTGACATCTGAGGCAAGATAAACTGATGTAATGATGTTGGCTGCATGCTTTATACCCCTGACTACCTGACGTCATGGAAGATGAGACAGCAACCGACGCAGGACCCAAGCCTTTTATAGTCAGGCCGACTGAGGGCTACTGCAAGCAGGTAACCCAAATGTGATGACTGCAGCAGTGAATAACACTCTTAACATCTACATTTTTGGTAAGTGTACACAACTGTACTTTTTTTCCTGTTTGTGTGAGCTACTTAAGGCTGGGTTGGCCTACTGTTTTGTTAAAGCCCACCTGTCGGCCATTTCAGCATGCCTGCCTTTATCTCCTCCTCTAGCTTCTTGATTAGAAGTTAAGCTCTTCCTAAAAGGCGTCCTTCACATTAGAACTCCCAGGAAACCTCTCTCCTCTCCCTAGGATCTAAATTTCATCCTGGAAAAGCTCACTCAGGCTCCTTTTGAGCCGGCTGGGTCAGCTTCCTTAAAATTTTGTACTTGGAAAACTATCCTGTTAGTAGCCATCATTGCTACTCAAAGTTTCTGAATTCCAAGCCCTTATGGCTTGACAAACCTGTTCTTATGTTCCACAAGGAAAAGGATGTCTCTTCGTACTAACACTTCCTTCGTGCCTAAGGTGGTTAATGACTTGTCCCTAAACCAATCCATTTATCTGCCCACCTTTTTTCCTAACCCTAAAAACCCTAGTGAAAGGGTCCTTCACTCCTTGGTTGTGCACAGACAGTTCAGATTTTATTTGGACAAAACCAAGCCTATAGGAAATCTGAGCAATTGTTTGTTTTCTTCCCACCTAGGACATTGGTGGGAAAACCTGTCTCCAAACAAACTATTTCTACTTTGATTTGTAAGGCAATTTCAATCAGTTACACCTCCCATGGGAAGATGCACTCTACCACTGTAAAGGCGCACTCCACTAGAGAAGTAGCCTCTTCAGGGGCATTCTTTAAAGGTCTGGACACAGCATCTATTCTGGAAGTGGCCACATGGTCCTCTGTCCATACCTTCACTAAACATTACAAACTGGACACTATTTCAAGGTCCAGAACAGGATTTTACTAGGGCAGACTTGCATAGGTTCCTAGAAACCTCCTCTGCTCCATCCTCCCTTTCCCTTCCATGAGTTTGGTACTGTCCCAAAGGTTATGAATACTGCAACATAGGAATAGAAGGACATTGAATAGTTGTGTAAAATCTTACCATAACCATATATGTCCTTCTCTTCCATGTTGCAGTATTCTATCCCTCCTTCCTACCCTCTTGGTACTTGCTGTTTATTGGATGATGATGTATACCTTATATTCTTGGACTGGTGTTCTAAGTGGGGCATTCATTTCTGAGGAATGGTATGTGTCGATGTCACCTTTGTAGCCTGCATAGCCTGCTTTGCTATGATCAACATTGCATGTACCATGCAGTAGTAAAAGTCTTTTGTATACTGGCCAGACGTTTGGGTTGCCTAGGTGGGGAATCTCAAAGGTTGAGTACTGCAAAATGGAAGGGAAGGACATCTATGGTTATGGTAAGATTTTACACAACTATTCTTTTTTCTGGAAATACCTGTGAGCCAAGAGCATCTCCTGTCCCTTCAGGTTGTATGTCAGACAGAACTCACTGGGAAGGAAGAACCACAGTTTATCTTGTGTGAGGGTGAGGGAGGCATACCTCGGGTACTGGTAAGGGCAGATGTTGGCAGGTCGCTTACAGAAGTCTGGCCTGGAATTTCGCTTCTAAAACCATACATCTTGAGACTCCTAAAAAGCACTCATGAAAGACAAACCAAGTGAAAAAACTTTACCAACCAGGTAAAAAGTATTGTGACAAGAAATGGACAGGCAGCTTGTAGTAAAATTTATTCACGTCTCGAACCAATTCCACAATACACTTTGAATCCAGTCATGTAATAAACGAAACAGTTCCACAATAACTCAAGCGCTTTCACCCGGGCTCTCCCAGGCTTTGTCAAGATACCTTATGAAAGTTTCTTTGCTTTTTTATACAATTCTTTAAAATTGATAATTGAATCAATATATCAATTATATGATTAATGAGTCCTGTAACCAATCATATTTACCCACTCAAGCCTAAATTTAAAACTGTAAACGGTACAACATTTAGGGTACTACGTTACTATTTGTCCAAATATTGCAAGTGTTTAAAAATACTAATAAACTTCAAAATTAAAAATGTTCTGTGCAAAACATTTATGCAAAATAAAATTTCGCATAATGATAAATTCATATTTAAATTGTACTTGAAGCCCAACTGTAATACCCCATATATCTGTTATAACAACAGCTACTTTTATATAACCAGAGATGTGTTCATAATAATCAAACTCTAACTTGATGTACGAAAAATAGGAATTAATAACAGACTGATGACAAAAGAAAATTACATAGTGTAAACTGTGCTTATAGATATAAATATAAATATGAACATAAACATAAAAATATATAAATATATCTATAAATATAAATATAAGTATAAATATATAAATATAAAAAATTCAACAATCTAGTCAACTATAGTTTAGCTCTCCTTAATCTGAGTACACTACTTATACTGATGGTTTCATTCAACCCGGGTGGCCTAGAGGCATTGAGTCTTAATTGCCATAGCAATTCCCTATATTCTAGGGGCGTTTTATTTCCCTTAATGGAGAACTTTTCAAACAAAAAAGAGGAGTAGCTATGGGGACTCCATGTGCGTCAGCATACGCAAATACGGTTCTTCATTATTGGGAGTCTAATTATATTTTTAATTCTGAATGGGTTAAGTATATTATACACTACCAGCGATACCTTGACGACATTTGTATCTTGTGGAGAGGTGACCGTAATGATTTTGAAAAATTTATGAGCTATATTGGTTCTACGACTGATTTTTTGAGATTTACTTACTCAATAAACCCTAACTATCTACATTATTTGGATGTTAAGTTAGAAAGAAATTTAGAAATTAATCGATTTCAATCCAGTATATTTAGAAAGGACAGTTATTCCAATATGTTTTTGCATTTTGGAAGTGATCATTCGTTGTCCCAAAAGAAGGGAATTATAAAGGGCCAACTCATCAGAGCCTCCCGTATGTGCAGTGAAGACAACTTATTTCAAAATGAAGTAGAATTTCTTAGAACATTATTTTTGGAAAAAGATTATCCATTACAATTATTTGACACATTAGCACAAGAAATTTCCTCTAAAAGGGTGGATCAATATTTTCCATTACTAGGGGAAGGTCCAGATAACAACTTAAATAAAAATATAAATAAAAATTGTGTCGAGAGAGAAAATTCTTTTCTCCATACATTTAATATGAATAGCTCTGAGATAGAGAATATCATTCGAAAATATTGGCCCGTGTTATCTAAGAATGATGAAATTAATAACACCATACCAGAAAAAACACATTTTTTGAGGAGGAGGAATAAGAATCTTAAAGACCTACTTGAAATGAATGAACAAAAAAGGCTTGTAACACCCAATTAAAGTTTGGGACTTATGGATGTAATTCTTGTAGGCAATGTCCTTTAATGGTTAACAATAAGGGTTTATATTTGAAATCTAGGAGAGCCAACATCATCTCACCAGGTCACTTCAATTGTAACACCAAAGGGGTGGTCTACTTAGGATTTTGCCAACACTGCTATGGTTTTTATGTTGGCAAAACCGAAAGGACGCTAAAGAAAAGAGTCTATGAACATTTATATGAAATAAGCAAAAAGAAGACAACAAATGCTTTTTACAAACATTCTCTAACTTGCAAACAGATGACTGTAAAGTTTTTAGTGTTAGAACAGGTCATGCATAACCCTAGGGGAGGTGATTGGGAAACGTCCCTAGAATATAGGGAATTGCTATGGCAATTAAGACTCAATGCCTCTAGGCCACCCGGGTTGAATGAAACCATCAGTATAAGTAGTGTACTCAGATTAAGGAGAGCTAAACTATAGTTGACTAGATTGTTGAATTTTTTATATTTATATATTTATACTTATACTTATATTTATAGATATATTTATATTTATATATTTTTATGTTTATGTTCATATTTATATTTATATCTATAAGCACAGTTTACACTATGTAATTTTCTTTTGTCATCAGTCTGTTATTAATTCCTATTTTTTGTTCATCAATTTAGAGTTTGATTATTATGAACACATCTCTGGTTATATAAAAGTAGCTGTTGTTAAAACAGATATATGGGGTATTACAGTTGGGCTTCAAGTACAATTTAAATATGAATTTAGCATTATGCGAAATTTTATTTTGCATAAATGTTTTGCACAGAACATTTTTAATTTTGAAGTTTATTAGTATTTTTAAACACTTGCAATATTTGGACAAATAGTAACGTAGTACCCTAAATGTTGTACCGTTTACAGTTTTAAATTTAGGTTTGAGTGGGTAAATATGATTGGTTACATGACTCATTAATCATATAATTGATATATTGATTCAGTTATCAATTTTAAAGTATTGTATAAAAAAGCAAAGAAACTTTCATAAGGTATCTTGACAAAGCCTGGGAGAGCCCGGGTGAAAGCGCTGGAGTTATTGTGGAACTGTTTCGTTTATTACGTGACTGGATTCAAAGTGTATTGTGGAATTGGTTCGAGATGTGAATAAATTTTACTACAAGCTGCCTGTCCATTTCTTGTCGCAATACTCATGAAAGACAAAATACTTGACTTCTCCTCCTATTCCTGTCTTCAGAGGGCTTCTCAGGATTGGTTTAATTTTGTACAGGGTTTATTCAAAGTCATCCATTCTCTTCAGCCTTTTCCAGATGCTTCCTTCTCTTCCATGAAAAGGCTTGACTACACTTTTCAGACATCTTTCCCTGTCTAAGAGGATAATCTTGCCTCAGATTCTTCTAATGAGGAAATTGTCTTGGAGAGGCAGGGAAATCTCCAAAATGAAATATTCTTTTTTTAAGTGGGAAGAAAAGATTTCAGAGTTCATCAAAGGGATATCATGAACTCCTTGCTATGGACTCTTCAAAACCTGCGACCATCCCACCAGTCTTTGAGGATTTAGAGGATGCTTTCACTGCAGTGTCAGTTTGCACAAATTCTCAACCCCTTCCTCCTATAAAAACAGATTCCACAGAGTATAAGATTCACACAAGTTTCTTTACACAAATTGTATGGCTGACCCTGCTATTAGTTGGAGAGGCTCTAAATTTTTCTCAGTCCTGTCCCAAATTAAAAGGATAGTCAAACCTACAACATTTGACTAAAATTTTTGTAACGATCAGAGCACTGACAAGTCAAAATATCACCAAAAATACCCAAGTGCAAAATATTGACACAAACTGAGCACATCTAAAAGAAAGGAGATTGGATTTTAATTAACCCCGTTTTTAAAAGAAAAAACAATGACCATCTTTGCAGTTTTTAACTGCTCCCTCTCCGCCACAGCCTTCTTCCCAAAATTGTGGGCATTCTTTTCCACTTTTTAGAACCCAGGAATCTGACACTGATCTGCAAAGTCATTTAGCATGGTTGCAGACTTCAGTGAGCATCTCCTCCCTTCAGTCGGAGATCCTTCTTCCATCAAGGAACCAGATTATTATTCTTGCACATATTCTTTCACATCTGCTGTCTGTGCATAATAGTGCTGTTTTTCACAGCTCAGCATAGAAAGGCTGGCACTCGATACTTTCTGGTCCCTATTAAAGATTTTATTTGAAAACCCATTTTAGAACTATTAAAAATGAACACCTTTCTTTTGGTTCCTAAATTCAAAATAATTCAAGCCATCTTTCCTGTACTGATCTACAGAGCTTTTTTTGGCCACTGTAGATCTCCGACACATACTTCCACACTGCAGTTATCAAAAACCGCAGGAATATGCAGCGTTATACACTGGATATGATGTCAATTTTCATTCAATCCTCAACCACTCTGTTCGGATCTGAACCTTGGATCTGACTCTGCCATTGCTATAACTTGTGGCCAACTGAAACTCTCGAGCCTCTTTTTACCCATAATGCACCAATACCTCAGGTCTGGTTTGCCACTTTCTGTATATTGACATGGTCAGCTTTGCTCTTGAGAATTTAGAGACAAGTGCTATGTAATTTTTTCCCTTTTCTTTACTCCTGTGTACACTTGGTGTATTTCTGTCATACCATTGGCGGTATTTTTCTTAATTTAAAACCTTTTGCATATAATCTTCCTCTTACACCACTGGTGTATTCCTTCGTACCATCATGGGTACCCCATTTCTTTAGTTTTCACTTTTTCATTCCTCCTTACCCTTTAAAAAAAATTCTTTCCATCTTTGCTTCTCCATGTCTGAAAAAGGATTTAAAAAATACAAGAAATGTGGCCGTAAGCTACCTTGTTCTGGCACTCATGATCTCTGCGTCTGTTGTTTAGGCCCAGAGCATCTTTATGAGGAATGTAGTGTTTGCAAGAGTTTTAATCTGTGAGCAATGAGAAAACGCAGGAACACCAATGAACAATCTCTGAAGGTAGGTCCTTGCCTTAGAGGATCACAAAAATGAGGCAACCAAGTAAAAATATACGAGGCAATTTATTCCACACGACTAAAAACAGGAACACTCCAACCAACGAAGACAAAAATGTTAAGCACCTTTTCCTGGGTTCAATCCCAGGCGTCCTCAGAACAATTATCAGTGAGCCACCAATAGGCTTAAATACCAATTCAAACATCATGTGACTCAGCCCAATTCATGAATTACTTAAACTCTCTATCACAAAATGCGATAAAAAGTATAAAGAAGTGTAAAAAAGTATAAAAAACGAACCCAGTACATAAAAGGATTCATATCCAAGAGACCTAGGACCACATAATCATACTAAAAGAATATTTAACAATCAGTATATAAATTAAAAAACATAAATACTACAAGTTCTAAGTAAATTCCAACAAAATAAAACAGCTTGCCCTTACAATTAATACCAAAATGAATACTGTCCATATTATCTAAAAAAGTGTGTATAATTAATAAAAGTCAAGTAAATATGGGCAAAGTAGATGGAATATATATAAATCTATAACCTAGCTGACCTCATTTTAAGAACACTACTAATGTTAATGTGATCGTTTAATCCAGGAGCTTTTCCTGCATCCAATTTTAGTTGCCAAAGCAACTCTCGATACTCTAGTCTCGTTTCCTAACTACCTCCCATGAGGTCAATATCCACTTGTTCTAAAACAAAAAACTTTAGCTTCATATTAGAACATACAAGGGAGTGTTTAAAAAAGGCATTAGACTTTCTTTGTTTTAACATCGTAGAGGTGCTCATAAACCCTTCTGCCCAAATGCCTTTCTGTTTTTCCAATGTAAAAACTAGAGCATGTCATACACATCCCTAAATAAACCACTCTGTTAGATTTGCAGTTAAAATATCGCTGGGCTTTTACATGAAACTTCCTAGAAGAAATCTATAGGAAATTTGTATCAAACATAAAAGAACACTGATGGCAAGAACCACATTTAGAAGTACCACTCTTTTTATTATTACTAATACTGTATTCTCTGTTTGCCCTTTCTAAGAGTTCTTTTAAATTAAGATTTCTCCTAACAAACATTGGGTGGGGGGGTATGTATTCTGATATTTCATCATTGACCCTTAGAACATGCCAAAACTTTTTTTAATAACTTCTTCTGTCATATAAGATGTTTCCGTAAAGGTGTGGATAAATGTACCCGGACCAGAGTCCACATCAGTGGTAGTTGTAATAGTGATGTTAATACCTTTCCCTTTGAGTGGAAAATAATTACTGTCCCTATTTCTAATAACCTCTTCGGCCTGCTGATTAATAAGTTCTTGTAAGGGCAAGCTGTTTTATTTTGTTGGAATTTATTTAGAACTTGTAGTATTTATGTTTTTTAATTTATATATTGATTGTTAAATATTCTTTTAGTATGATTATGTGGTCATAGGTCTCTTGGGTATGAATTTTATGTACTGGGTTCGTTTTTTATACTTTTGTACACTTTATACTTTTTATCGCATTTTGTGATAGAGAGTTTAAGTAATTCATGAATTGGGCTGAGTCACATGATGTTCGAAATGGTATTTAAGCCTATTGGTGGCTCACTGATAATTGTTCTGAGGAAGACTGGGATTGAACCCAGGAGAAAGCGCTTAACATTATTTTTGTCTTCGTTGGTTGGAGTGTTCCTGTTTTTAGTCGTGTGGAATAAATTGCCTCGTATATTTTTACTTGGTTGCCTCATCTTTGTGATCCTCTAAGGCAAGGACCTACCTTCAGCGATTGTTCATTGGTGTTCCTGCGTTTTCTTGTTGGTTGCTTTTTGTGACTTTTTGTTCCTAATCTGTGAGCAATAGTGGACCATAAAAATAAATCCTTTCTTAAAGGACTACTGCCTGCCACTCTTTCAGAAGCCATGTCTGCCCCCCAAGTACCTTCTAAGGATGCTCCAAAAAAGTCTGGTTCTTAAACTCAGTCTTCAACGGAGCCTCCACACAAAAAGTGCAGGTTGGATCCAAAGCCATCTGGCCCCAAGACTTCCACAAGATCACCTAAAATGACTTCATGTCCAAACTTACTTCCTCTGATTGAATACTCTGCCTCCAGACCCATTGCCATCTAGGGTCCCAGCTCTCTTCCTTGAGAGATAGAATTCCAAGTCATCTATTGCTTTATATCATTCTTCAAGGAGTCTCACCGATACCAATATGGATAGAATGATGAAGTTTCTCTCAGCATAGATACAGATGGGGGTTCTCACAGCTCTTACCTTCTCGGGTCAGGAAGCCTTAGGTAGCTCTACCCCTCCAGTATCTGCTTCTCTGATTCCACATTTTGTTTTTGAGTCCTTGGTCCAAGTTTGCAAAGACCATCTGGATTGGATCTGAGAATATTGGTGTCCTCAGAGCCGAGGGTTTCGGAGTGCCTTGACTCTGCCGAGTTTGAAGCTGAGTGGTTCTCTGAGCCGAATCGTCCTGGTCAGATCCAAGGTCTTGGAGTCGACTCTGAAGTTTTCAGAGCAGTCTATGCCCCTTGGAGCCTTGGCCCTGGAGAACTCTGCTTTGACCTTTGCCTCAGGTAGATTGTCTTCAGGGCTGATGGGGCAGCAGCGTGGCTTCTCTGCTCCATCGGTTTCTTTCTCTTCTTGGACGGTCTACCTTTGAGGTAGTGGAATCTCCCAGGGTTGGGAGGGTGGCCTAATGGTTAAGGTGTTTGCCTTTCAAACACAAGGTGCAGGGTTTGAGTCTCACAAGAGATAATTGGCTAGGCTTAAAATGGCTCGCAAGGGCAGTTAGCTTAGTACTAATCTATGAACCTCTATGAACCTATGAATGTGTTCCATGCTTCAGCAGTACGGATGGTTGCCCCCCGGATCGATCTTCAGCATCTCGTGTGTGTCTCTGCTGTGAGCCTTGACATTCGACTCCACAGGGACGGCAAGTCCAACCCCTCCAACTATCCCACAGGGTATTAGTCTTTTCTGACACTTCCCTGGAACATCCCACCGAGGAAGTACCCTAAAAGAGAGAGCAAAAGGAGGCACTGGGGATACCCCACAAGAATTTCTCTCAGAAGATTTTGACAAAGGAGAAGGATCCCCTTTATCCATTACCCTAAGATGTCTCATTTGGAGACATTCTGGAGATTCTCAAGCAACAGGGTGGGTGGTCCTCCCAAAATCCTTCACCAGAGAAATCTGTGTTTCTGTAGGCATTTGGATCTGGCTCATCTACCTCCTGGGTAACTCCACCTCATGATGAGCTCATTGATTTGATCTCTTAGTGGGCATGGAAGGAACCTGATGCGGTTGAACCTATTTCCAAGAGACCAGACTGAGTTCTGGCACCTCCGTCAGGAAAGGAATACTGGAACAAGGGAGTACCAGTGGATGCCATAGTTCTGGCAGCAGCCATGAAGAAGGAACATGCAGAATAAAGTTCCACTGTCCATCCCTCTGATAAGAGAGTCCAGGAGTTTGCACAGATTTGGGAAGTGTGTCTATTCTTCGATGTTTGCTTTTAGGTCACTGAGTTATTTGGCACATTTCACTAGGTTGCAAAGAGATTTGATAAAGGAACTCTCAAATGCTATTTCAGGGACCACTACTGCAAAGACTTAAGCTTCTGTAGCCTCGCAGCTGGTGACCCTTCAGTCCATTTCAGATTTGTCCATCAGGGTACCTTAAGGGCGGTGGGTTCAGGCATCTCAATAAGGAGATGCACCTGGATGCACTTGTGTGGCTTTGTGGAGCTGTTGGTCTTTTTTTTTTTCATCAGTGCTTCCTTTGGCGGATCTTTGTTTGGCCCAAAGGTAAAAAAAGACGCTCTCCAGGTGTGAAAAGTTGGAAACACCCTCTCTGCTGTAGGTGTACGTTTTTTGACCCCTCAGAGGACCTCTAGGAATCAATGAGGGGGAATGGAAAATGTAAGTTCAAAAAGTCTGAGTCTCCCATGATCTGCATGGAGACTGTTCCCCCAGAGGCAAGGAAGGGGGGATGCTAATGGAAGATGCCACCCACACAACAGAGGTGGCCTGCAGAACCAAGGGTCTAGAGACGTGTTCTGACAGGCCCTATCAATGCTCCTGAAAGGAGGGCTGATTGTCCCCATCTAGAGGCAATTAGGGGTTGTTTATCCCTGCACCAAAGAGCCTAGCTAGATATCACACAAGTCATCTGGGTGGAGAGTATTGGAAAAACAAATGCTGGTAGAAAAAGGGTCATCCAAGAGGTCTCACCAGACCAGAAAGGATTCAGAACTTACTCAAGTTTCTTTTTAGTGCCAAAGAAAACAAGGGACTGGAGGCCAATTCAGGATCTCAGCAAATTGAACGGGAGTTCGAGACACTATTTCAGATGGTCACTGTTCAGTCCATTCTGCCATTCCTAGACAAGGATGATTGGATGTGCTGGATAGACCTTCAAGATGTGTACTGCCACATGAACATGTGGTCCTGGAGGGTCTTGCGCTTCCAGCTGTAGGAGCCAGTCATTTCCAGTTCAGAGCCCTACTCTTTAATCTCACCACAACCACCAGTATGCTCTCCAAATGTATGGCAGTGGTTGCAGTTCAATTGAGCCTGCAGGGATTCCGAGTGTTTCTGTATTTAGACAATTGGCTCATTACTGCTCCAATCAGGCATCTACTCATAATAGCGAGAGAACAGGTACTCCAAACTTGCTCCCTTGTAGGAGTTAAAGTAACTTGCAACCAATCCCAGTTGCAGCCATCTCAAACACTGGAATTCATAGGGGCAAATTTCAATACAGTTTCTGCAACATCTTTCACTTCCCCCAGCCAGAGTCCAAAAATTGAGATTCTAGGTTGCAAAAATGATTCACACCACCATAATTTCAGGCCGGTTGATTCTTCAAGCCTTGGGGTCAATGTCAGCAGCCATAATTCTAGTCCCCCCTGGCAAGATGATATATGAGAATTCTTCAGTGAATGCTAGCGCCTCTGTGGCCAATTTTTTTATCAGCGGATGACCATTCCAGTAAGGATCACACAGGCATGCAGAGAAGATACCTTTGGTGGTAGATAAGCTCAGATCAGCTTTTACAAGGTCATGTGTCCATTTTTCCTCAACCTAAGGCTGTAGTGACCACGGACACATCCCATATTGGTGGGGGGCACTTCCTGGGGAAAATAGTCCAAGGCACTTGGTCCCTGGAAGAGGCAATTTGCATGCAAATGTCCTGGAGATGAGAGCATTGCTTTGTGTTGCGAGCCTTTCAGGATGCTCTACCTGTGGTGACAGTTGCGATTCAAACAGACAGTATGTTAGTAATATAGTACATCAACAAACAAGGAGGAACCAGATCAATGGGCGATCTCATCCAACTGTTTTCTATTAGCAACACACATACCTGGGAAGTCCAGTGTGGTAGCAGACAAATTGAGCAGTTCTATTCTACAATTTCACAAGGGGTCTGTCAACAGGAAAGTGACGGAAGCGTGTTTTCATCAATGGGGCCAGCCTTGCTGCGATCTTTTTGTATCTCCTAAATAACAAGTACGGCAGCTTTTTTTCCCTAATCCCTCCAATGGGGGAATTCACCTAGGGACGTTCTGCTCCCTGATTGGCCCTCCAGTCTTCTGTGTGCTCTCTCCTTATCCACTAACTCCATTGATTCCCAAGTTTCTGCAGAAAGCTGCAAGGTTGAGGAGCAAAGTCATCCTTGTTGCACCTTACTGGCCTCAACAGGTTTGTTTCCCCTTTCTTTGTCCTCATTTTCTTTACCCTCCTTGGGTTCTGGATCCAACTCCAGTAGTCTCACCCAACAGGCATGATTCATTTGGATATCTTGAACCTCAACTAACAGCATGATTTCTCCACTTCTGTTAATAGACAACCTATGCTTTCGTCTTCTGTTCATCATATGCTTTTGTCTTCCCATAATGCTTCTACTAGAAAAATCTACAAGAGTGAATGGAAGAGGTTTGTTTGTTGGAAGCATCAAAAATATATTGGTCCCTTTTCAGTCCCTACTCAAAGCTTCTTAGAGTTTTTGACAGAAATTTTTAATGAGGGAGCTAGCTCCTCTACCATTAAAGTTTAGTTGGCAGCAATCTCAAGCTTTCATGTAAGAGTTGATAGTTCTTCTATAGCTTTTGCTAAGATATGCAAGGCCTTCCTAAGAGGTACTATTTTACTAAGACCACCTTATAAAGATCCTACTCCTCCATGGGATTTGAATCTTCTGTTGCAGGCCTTAATCCATTCACCCTTCAAACTAGCAGGCAAATGTAAACTTACATTTCTGACCTGGACAGCTATGTTTTTAGTGGCTATTACTTCTGCTAGAAGAATTTCAGAACTTCATGTTGTCTTCTAAACCTCCTTGCTTGATTTTCCACAAGGATAGTGTGATAAGAACCAACCCTTCCTTTCCTGCACAAGGTAGTGTCAGAATTCGGTATGAATCAGTCTATTAACTTGCCAGTTTTCTTCCCAAAGTTTGAAAACGAAGGTGAATGTATGATGTTATGTGATCCTATCTCGCCTACATTCTGACTGATGGGTTCGGAGCCGATCCCTCGGCTCCGACTCGGCACGCTTATGCCAAAGAGCGAAGTCTCTTATTGGCTGAGCTTACTATATCCCAGGATGCACCACTACCAGTCCCCCAGATCTCGTTTGCCGCTTCCCTGCGAAGACGTGGTCTCGAGCTGGCTGGGCTGAGTAGTTATTTTAACTAACTTTTTCTGTCAGTTTTTTGCTGTTTTTTGTCTCAAAAGCTGTTTTAACGGCTAACGCTCTCATTGTGTGTGTTTCGATTGTTGAAAGACTTGTTGTGTGATTGGGTTGAGTTGGTTTCGGCCCCCCCTTCATCTAGGGCCTTCCCGGTCAGTCAACCCTTCTAAAACCTTACAGGGTTTTCAAAGTTCCCTGTCATTTGCGCTCTTTAAGCGATAACTGTAAGCCTATATTTAGGTTTGTCTATCAGTAAGTCAGTAATTGTATATTTTCCTGTCAAAGTTACTGAAATTGTCTATCATAATGTCTCAGACTCCTAGGCCTTCGGGCTTTAAAAAATGTACAAAATGTAGTTTCAAAATGTCTATCACAGACGATCACTCGCTCTGTGTGTATTGTTTGGGTGCAAAACACTTACAGGAGTCATGCAGTGTATGTCACGCTTTTTCCTCAAGGGTCCTCCAGGAGAGGAAAAATAAATTGATTCTTAAGGGGTTAATTAAACCTTCCTTTGAAGAAGCCTTGGCATCCTCTCCTTCTCCGGCTAAAAAGAAAAGGGCGTCGGTTCCGACCAGTCCGTCGGATCCGACCGCCAAGAGACATAGGCAGGCCTCTCCTTCGGCTCCAAGGACTTCGGAGCCAAGGTCGGAACGGTCTGCCTCGATGCCACCAGTATAGACTCCTCTGGCTTCGGAGCCGATGGCTGGGGCATCGAGAGGCGGGTCACCTTCGTCGGCTCCACTGGTCTCGGAGCCGACAAGGGTCACCCGCTCAGACACTTCCTCCTCGGCGCCGAAGTCCACCTCGGCACCGATGGAATCTGGTCTGTGTATTCCTTCGGCGCCGATAGTCATCGAGTCACCTCGGAGCCGGTCCCCTAGTCCCTTGGGGCCGTTGGAGAGGCCGTCTCGAACCCGTTCTGTTTCCTCTCGGTCTTCGAGGATGTCAGATCCTGATATAGACAGGGTGCTCCAAAGACTGTTCCAGTCCCCAGTCTTCCAAAAATTTGTTTCGGTTCCGACCCAGTTGGCTTCGGAGCCGATGACCTTGGCCCACCCTATTGCCATTCCTCCTCCGACTGCTTCGGCTCCGTCGGAGCAGGTGCTGTTGGAGCCGGTGGAGATCTTAGGGTCGGCTCCGACCCTTACTCCAACCCGGGCCTTCGGGTCCGAGTTTGGTACGCGGACTTCTTCGGCTGGACCCGGGGGTGATGTTTGGGACCTATGCTTTCGGTTCCGAGCCTCCCCTCGGTGCTTGACTGCGGGACTTCCGTCGGCTATCATGGCACCGGGGACCGGACACTCCCAGGATTCTGGGGGTCCGGCTTTCAGAGCCATGAGGAGTGCCTTGGCCAAGTCCTCTTCGGCCATCTCTCCGGCTTTACCGGCACCTTCCCTGGGCGTGGAGACTGGGTCTTTGGCAGTTCCCCTGTCCGTAGTCAGCGGAGCCCCGGGGCCTGAGGTTACCCCAATGGGCGTTCCCCTCCTCCTGAGGGTTCTTGAGTTGTCTTGGAGGAACCCCAAGGAAGAGATCGTGCAAGAGGAAGCACGTGGACTCCCCCGAGTCTATTACATCAGACACTGATCTTGATGATGCAGAGGGGTCCCCGAAGTCGTCCTCGGATGATGTCTCATTTGCAGACATCTTAGAGATCCTCAAACAACGAGGTGGCTGGATATCCAAACCCCCCTCTGCTGATGAGTCAGTGCTCCTCAAGGCCTTTGGGGCTCAGCCCTCCGCCTCCTGGGTGTCTCCGCCCTTCGACGAGCTTCTGGATTTAGTTTGTCGAAGGGCGTGGGAACATCCAGATACCGTGGAACCAGTCCCTTCTCGTCCAAATAAATTTTTGTCTGCTCCCCCCCGAGAAGGAGTTCCTCACTAAAGGCGTGGCTGTAGATGCCATGGTGGTGGCATCTGCTACACAACAGGACGTGGCAGAGGCTTCAACGTCCATCCATCCTCCTAATAAGGAGTCTAGGAGTATGGACAGGTACGGAAGCGCACCCTGACTTCAGCGGCCTTTACTTTAAGGTCTCTGAATTATTTGGCACATTTTACCAGGCTTCAGAGGGATCTGGTCAAGGAGTTGTCAGATTCCTCTCGGTAACCTACCTGAGCAGCTAGCCCAGTCGGTTAGCTCTCAGTTGGCTATCCTTACGTCAATTTCTAACTCGTCCATGAGGCTCATTTCCTATGCGGCCGAAGGGCGGGTAGAGCGGCAGGCACAGGCGTGGCTCTACGGAGACAAGCCTGGCTCCGCTTGTGTCAGTTTGCGGAAGCCTTCAAGTCTTCCTTCGCCGACGCTCCCTTTGATGGGTCCTCCTTGTTCGGACCCAAGGTTAAAGACACCCTTACCCGCTGTGAGCAAGAGGGAAAAACTTTATCTGCCGTAGGTGCCCGTTATTCCACTCCCTTTCGGCCTTACCCCAAGGCTAAAGGAGGGGGGAAAATGTGGTTCCGCAAATCTCGTAAGTTTTTCTCCCAACAGCAGGAAGATTCCCCTTCCAGAGGCAGAGGACGGGGAAATTTTTCAGGGAGACGCCGTCCCAGAGGCGGCAGAGGGCCCCGCAATTCTGGAGACCGCGAGTCCTTTCGTGGCTCTTCAGCCTCCCACACGTCATGAGGGATTGCCCGGCTGTGCTGCTCTGGAGCCAGTCGGGTGTCGTTTTGCCAAGCACCTAAAAGCCTGGGAGTCAATCACTCAGGACAGATGGGTGCTTCGGATCATTGCCGGAGGTTACACCATCCCATTCACATACTCACCCCCCCCCGTCCAAAAGAATCCCGGACCCACCACCCAGTCAAAGGGAAATGGCAGCCGCAGAAGCTTTAAAGCTGCTAGAAAAAGGAGTCATCCAACCGGTCCCCACAGACCAGATCGGATCAGGAAATTACTCCAGGTTCTTTTAGTGCCAAAAGACAGGGGACCTGAGACCAATATTGGATCTCAGCAGACTGAACCAATCCGTCCACGAAATCCAAATTCGAATGGTCACGTTACAATCCATTCTCCCATTGTTGGAGAAGGATGTTTGGATGTGCTCCATAGACCTCAAGGACGCCTATTATCACATACCGATACATCAGGCGTCCAGGAGGTATCTGCGCTTCAGCCTGGGAGTCAGTCATTACCAATTTTGCGCTCTGCCCTTTGGTCTCACCACAGCCCCCAGGGTGTTCACCAAGTGTTTGGCAGTAGTGACGGCTCACCTGAGAAGTCTTGGATTCCAAGTGTTTCCCTATCTGGATGACTGGCTCCTGACTGCCACCACCAGGCATCTACTAATAGACAACCTCAAAGCCACCATCTCCCTGGGTGTTACCCTGGGGATTACATTCAATTGGTCAAAGTCTGTCTTGCTGCCCTCTCAACGCATAAAGTTCATAGGAGCAGAGATAGACTCAAGATTGATGCGCGTCTTTCTTCCTGCCGAAAGGATCCAAACTTTACAGGGCCAAGTTCAAGCTCTGATCTCGAGATCCAAAGCCCCAGCCAGGATGGTTCTGCAAGTTTTAGGCTCAATGTCTGCAACGGTTCTTTTAGTTCCTCTGGCAAGATTGCACATGAGGATTCTTCAGTGGCTATTGTCAACTCAATGGTCCTTTCAGGATCTTCCTCTCAATCATCACATCATGATTACGGAAATATGCAAACGAGACCTTCGCTGGTGGCTTCAGACATCCAATTTGAATCAAGGAAGCCCCTTTGTTATTCCCTCTCCAGTAGTTACCCTGACGACAGATGCCTCCCAGATAGGGTGGGGGGGGCATTGTCTGGGCAGGCTAGTTCAGGGCTCCTGGCTTCCAGGCGAAGCTCTTCTCCACATCAACGTGTTGGAGATGAGGGCTGTACTTCTATCCCTACAGGCCTTACACAGGTTTCTTCCTCAGGGCATCATCGCCATCCACACAGACAACATGTCGGTGGTCTGGTATCTGAACAAACAAGGAGGGACCAGATCTTACCCCCTTTGCAGAGAGGCCATGAGAGTGTGGGAATGGGCTGTAGCTACCAACCGCTTCTTGGTAGCGACCCACATTCCGGGAAGGTCAAATATATTGGCAGACAAATTAAGCAGGACAATTCTTTCTCCTCACGAGTGGTCTCTAAACCAAACAGTAGCAGCTCAGGCTTTCAGGAGATGGGGTACGCCGTGCTGCGACCTATTTGCAACTCCACTGAACACCAAGTGCCAAAGGTTCTTCTCCTTGATCCCACATCAGGGAGTGCCAGCGATGGATGCTCTAGCACAACCTTGGCCAACAGGACTACTTTATGCCTTTCCTCCGATTCCACTTCTCTCCAAAGTCATTCAAAAAGCTTCTCAATTGGGGTCCGCAATGATACTGATTGCCCCATACTGGCCTCGTCAGGTATGGTTTCCTTACCTGAAGAAGCATGCGGTGGACGATCCGTGGACTTTAGACCTAATTCGGACCTGCTAATTCATCGGTCGGGACATCAGCATCAGTCCCTTCGATCTTTGAAATTGACAGCTTGGCTCCTCCACTTCCGACTTTAGTCAGAAGTCACACACTAGACCGGAAGTTGTTCACATTTTATCTTCGCCCACAAACCCACCACTAACAAATTGTACCTTAGTAAGTGGAAGAGGTTTGCTATCTGGGCTCAACTCAAGGGCTTAGACCCTATCACTGCTCCTATCCCAGAGGTTTTGAAATTCTTAACATCCCTGTTTAATCAAGGATCTTCTGTCTCTACTATTAAAGTCCAACTAGCGGCTATCTCTAAATTCCATGAATCCATGGATCCTCCATTGATGAGCAGCAGACTATGCAAAACTTTCATTAAAGGTGCGGGCCTGTTAAGACCCCCAACTTTTCATCCTGCGCCTCCGTGGGATCTTGATTTGGTGCTTCGCGCATTAACATCTTCCCCTTCTGAACCGGCTGCTACATGTGAGTTAAAATATCTGTCTTGGAAAACTGCCTTCTTAGTTGCAATTACTTCTGCAAGAAGAGTTTCAGAGCTTCAAGCCCTGTCTATTAAGCCACCGTACTTGATTTTCCACAAGGATAGAGTATCACTTAGGCCTAATCCATCCTTTGTCCCAAAGGTCTGTTCTAGTTTCTGTCTCCAACAATCTCTAGAGCTACCAGTTTTCTTCCCAAAATTCTCTAATGAAGCAGAATACATTCTCCATAAATTGGATGTTCACAGGCAATTACGCTTCTATTTAGACAGGACTCAGCAACTTCGTAAGTCAGACCAGTTGTTTGTGTCCTTCTCAGATAATAAATTGGGTCAAACCATCACAAAAGCTACTATCTCCAAATGGATCAGAGATTGCATAACTCAGGCTTATTCTTCTTGAATAAGCAACTTACAACATCTATCAAAGCTCATTCTACCAGGGCCATGGCCACTTCTATAGCTTTTCATTCCAAGCTCGCTATATCGGAAATTTGTGCTGCGGCTACTTGGTCCAACCCGCACACTTTCATTTCCCACTACAAATTGGATGTGGCATCTAAAGGACGAGCTTCATTTGGTTCCACGGTACTCAGGAGTGTTTTCCAGTGAGCCACCCAGGATTCAGGTGCTAGGGCGCTGTCCCATCAGTCAGAATGTAGGCGAGATAGGATCACATAACATCTTTTAGTTATGTACTCACCATAACTTCAGATGTTTGGGATCCATCTCGCCTACATTCCTAATACCCACCCTCCTTCCCCCTGCCTTGGAGATCAGAAGAGATTGAACGGTTTTGAGTTCTACTGTTTTATCTTGTTTCATCTGACGATGTTATATAAGCAGGGCGTGCATGTGTGCATGTATGCGGACAAACTAGATCTGGGGGACTGGTAGTGGTGCATCCTGGGATATAGTAAGCTCAGCCAATAAGAGACTTCGCTCTTTGGCATAAGCGTGCCGAGTCGGAGCCGAGGGATCGGCTCCGAACCCATCAGTCAGAATGTAGGCGAGATGGATCCCAAACATCTGAAGTTATGGTGAGTACATAACTAAAAGTTACATTTGATGGATGTTCATAGACAGTTAATGTTTCTAGTTACACAGAACAAAAGAGATTGATTATTTTATTTATTTATTTGCAGTTTGTTTATCTGGAAAGGCCATTGGCCCAAAAACGAGCCTGTTTTCAATGGGAGCCTGGGGGGGAAAGCTCCAAATAGTTTTACAATAAAATCAACAGTATATCCAAATACGGTTTTTACAATAAATCAACAGTATGTCAATTATACATATATTTCAAATAGAAAAAGTTGAACAGTTTGAAAATGTGTATATTTTTGAGAATGAAAGACAAGGCAACCACAAAGTGGGTAGTAGTAACTTTTGAGACAAGTGTCCTAACAGTAGTCTTAGGGCATGAATAACAACAATATGTGACAGTAATAAAAGTATGAGAGAAGTATAGTTAGGAAATAATTAAGATCGCGGCCTTAAGGAGGTAAGGTCTCATCAGTTCCTAAATAAGTGAGTAAAAAGAAAAAAGGTAGAAATAGTGGAGATAAGTGTTGGATATGAAGTAGGATAGAGGAAGGTAAAGATGCAGTGGAGGGAGTCAGGTAATTAAATAGAAAATAGTGTCGATAGGTGTTGGATAACAGGTAGGTTAGAGTAGGGAAGGGATGCAGCTGAGGGAGTCGGGTAGGATGAGAACAGGGACATTCCCAGTGAGAAGAGAGGTGCGAGTGGAGCATGTTCTTAAAAGTAGAATGATAGTATGTGGTTCGAATGTGCAGAGGAAGGGAATCATTCAGAATCAGGAAGATAAGAAAATCTGATCAGTTATTTGTATCCTTTACAGATAAATTAGGCAAATGGTTACAAAGGTAGCACTGGCAAAGTAAATTACTGATTGCATAGCCTATGTCTGTAATAAGTTGGGCATTTCATTGCCAAAACCTTTAAGGGCTCACTTTACTAGATGAGGCAACCTTGTCAGGATTTTTATCCAATTATTCCGTGGATGACGTATGTGCAGCTGCTGTTGGGCTAATCCTCATACTTTTAGTACTCATTGCAAATTGGATCTGATCTTGAGGGGAAGAGCAACGTTTGGTTCAGCCATGCTCAGGAACATCCTTCCTCAGAGTCCATCCAAGATATTAGGCAGCTTAGGACTCTGTCCCAGTCATTGAGGAATGAATGAAAATTGACAACATCAGATAAAGAAGTTATGTACTTACCATAATGTTCCATATATGTCGTCCATTTTCATTCTTCCTCAACTCCCCTCCTACCAACCCCCAACCTTTGTCATCATGGACCTCTGGAAGAGGAGGATGTATCAGAGACACACCACAGTGTCTTGTATGGGGCTCCAGATATTGTTTTTCTTTCTTAGGAACATTATTCTGATATTTATTACTTATGTCATCTAGCAAACAAGATCTGAGGTATGTACAAACAACTGAAGCTTGTTCCTCACAGCATAAAACACGTCCACACCGACACTTGCGAATTTAAAAACACTTGTTTAATAAATAAAATGTAGGTAAAGTACAACAGTTAAGCACTTTCATCTAAATTATTTAGACTTTATCAGAACAACTCTAATCCATTACTACACAGTTTAAATACTTCTTTAACCCTATCAAACTTTACTAGTAATTACAACCATTACATATTTAAAGTGCCAGTGTGCGTAACCATTAAAACCATCTCATTTACTTCATATATTATTAATACATTAAAATCACATAAACGGAATTATTTTTTACGTAAGTTAGGGGTTGGTGCATTATGGGTAAGGAGGAGCTCGAGAGTTTCATTTGACCACGAACTATAGTAATGACCGAGTCGGATCCAAGGTTCTGATCAAAACCCAATGGTTGAGGACGAATGAAAATGGACAACACAGATGGAAGTTATGGTAAGTACATAACATTTTTTTATCATTTAATAAGTGTGAAGCATTTTTTGTTTTCCTGTCATACCTTTTAATGGCTAGGCAGTCAGTCACCCCCCCCCCCCCACCACCACACCTGCAAGTTGGAACAGGAAGAGCAAGTTTGGTTTATAGCTTGGACTTTGTTCCTAGATGTCAGGGCTGTTTTCAGTATTAATTTTAGTATGTTAAAATAAAATATTGCTTACTGAGTTTTTGAACACACTTTTTTTATTGTCGATCCTTCACCAATTCCCAATTATTTATACATTACCTCCTGTTGAAGTTCCTTTATATCACATTCCTGCCCCAGACTATTTTCTTGGTACTGCAGCTTTCCTGCTTTAAATGTTGCTTTTGCACATTTATGGAGACCAAGTAACATTCTTGTATCATCTGAGAAAGTCTTGACCACTTGCAATTGTGCATTCAGCTCCTCATCTGATGAAATATACAGTTTTAAACCGTACTGAAAAAGAAGGTAAGTCTTTACTCTGTTTTCTTGGAGCAAAATTATAACCATGTAATCTGTTAAATAGACAGCTTAATGGGTTAAGGGCAAGACAGAGTAGTGGTGATAGCCTGGAATGTACACCTTTGAATTTTTATTTCTGGGATGGTAGTTTGTCCTTCATTATGGTTTAGCTGCAAAATGGTTTGCCCCTGTTTCATGGTCACTTAAAGTAATTGATCAATGTAGGGGTGTATCTTGTACATCTGTAAGCACTCCTTTATCCATGAATGTGGGATGCTGCTAGATGATTTTTTTTGTAATTGTGTCCTTGCCATACTTATGTTCTTCCCCTTTTTACAGTTCTCCATTATGACTTTAACCTTTGCTGTATGACTTACTTTTGTTACCCTTTTGTTTTATTGCCATGATTGAATTTTTTTCTAAGTGTCTACAAACTCTGTTGGCATCAGTTCCAGTATGTAGCTTATACATTGTTGGAAGGCAAGTTATTGGCCTATAGTTTTTAGGATAGTCTGCATGTTCACTCTTAAGGAAAAGTACTGTTTTTCCTGTTGTTCACCAGGTTGGTGTCTGTTCGGGATGCGCATTTAAGTAGTTCTTACTCGAGGCTACGTCTTCTTGTAAAGATATTAATACTTATAGCCGGTTGATAGGTACTGCATCTGGGCCTGGCATTTTTCAATTAGAAGCTTGTCTTAATTTTTAAAAAAAATTTCTGGCCATTCATCCCATTTGATATCCTGTACATTTAGCTTCTTATTGCTTTTTTTTTCTCTCACTTCTGTCCATTCAGCATGTTTATGTTCCACAGGGTCTTCATAGGTATTTCTCCAAAATTTATTTTTTTAGTGGTATTTCTATTCATTTTGCTTCGTTTCCAAATTCTCTAAAATTTTTCTAGGTCATCCGTGAATTGCTTATTTTGTACTTTGCTTTATATTTATTTGCATATCTTCTAAGTTTTTCTGTCTGTGCCGATATCTTTAGTTTTATTTGCAATAGTATACAATAGATCCAGGACTGTTCTAATACTGCGTGTTGCTTGTATCGTGTCTGTCTTTAAGTATTTTTGTCGATCTGTTCCTTCTTTTATATTCTTCTAACAGTGAAAATTTTTGCCTTAATTTTTTTATAAAACAAGAAAAAATACGCCAAGCGTGTATGTCATTCACAGGGCAAACCACGACTTTATCAAACTTCATCAAAGGCAGTACTTAAAAAAGTTATACGTATAAAGATTATAAATAGACTTAACGCACAAACGTAATAAATGAACAGGTTTATTGAACAGCAAATGCTTTCACCATATTGGCTTCTTCAAGCTTTACACAACCCAAAAAACACAAAAAAGTGTTTTAAATACTGCTACAGCTCTAATGATTGGTTTGCATCAGTGATGACATCACATACCAAACCCAAAGCAAACATAAAATAAACAAACATAAAATATAAACAATAGAGTATGCAGCTTAAATAGACAAATATCTAATATATATAAGAAGCCTCAAGTTTAAAAAGCATGAAAGACTAAAATGCATGAAACAAGCGTAAAAATATTAACAGCGTATACTACTTATGTCTTCCCAGAAGGGATTACTAATAATCACTGCCTCCCAGGAAATATTAACAACGTGTATATTACTTATGTCTTCCCAGAAGGAATTACTAATAATCACTACCTGTCAGGAAACAAACTCATAAAAATGTAGTCGCATATTATGCTAACATACATATTGTAAAGTGCTTAGAATATAAAATATAAAATCACACATAACAAACGCATATAAAAAATATAAAACATCAAGGTTTCAACACTTTAAGCCTTCTGTTCCTAAGGACCGGCTTCAGGTGCACCTTATCATTCAGGCTAGGTGGCTTGTCAGCCCTACACCTCACTATCCACTTAAGTTCACATTCCTCAATAAAATTATTAAAATCACCTCCCCTCATGCTAGCATTAAGTACCTGTAAAGCTACAAACTTAAAAGTGTGTTGGGATCCTGCAGTCAAGTTATGTTTAGCCAGGGTGTTAACTTCATGACCAAGACGAATATGATAGACATGCTCACGTATTCTTTCATGTAGTCTCCTAGTGGTCTTGCCTATATAAAATGCCTGGCATGATACGCACCTGGCAAGATAAATAACTGATTCCATTTGACAATTGGCAACTGCTTTGATTTGAAACTCCCGATGTAAGGAAGGATGCAAAAAACTAACCCTATCATCTATAAACACACATTGTTTGCATCTTCCACATGGGGTCGTGCCTGTTACTAAACTTTCACCCCCACCACTAACTTCATTCAAAGCAAAAGACCTATGGCATAACAGTTGTTTTATATTTTTTTCTATTTTTAAAAAAGAACCTTGGGCTCTCTCCAACTATTCCTTTGATATTATCATCCAGGAGAAGCATACCCCAATGTCGTTGTATCAGCTTTTTAATATGGGGTGTATCTAAGGTAAAAAACATGGGTACCTTAAGACAACTTGCAGGTTGATCTGATGTAAAAGTGGTTAAATTATTAGAGATGATCGAATTGTCTAAACCAGAAAAGTAAGGGGTACCCCTGGTAGTCCTGAGGGATTTAGTCCCAGTGAGTACTCTCTCGACTTCAGGATAACAATATCTCCTCTCTAATAACCTATTCCTAAGGTCACAAAGTTCCCTTTCAAATCCCTCATCCCGTGGGTTAAGTCTCGATGCCCTAATTGCTTGACCTTTCATGACATTGTCAAATACATAGTGAGGATGCATACTGGTCCTATGCAATTGAGTGTTCTATAGCAGGCCTTTCTATGAACGCCAGTACTCAAGAGACCATTACTTAACCTTTCAGTACGGACATCCAAAAATGAAATGCCCTCCCTTGAGGAAGTCGAAGTAAACTGCAAATAGTCAGTCAAAGTGTTAATAGAATTAACAAATTCTACTAGGCTACAATCATCTCCTCCCCAGATGAAAAATAAGTAGTCTACAAAACGTCTATAGAACCTCACATTCTTCTTAAAACTATCCAGGGGAAACAAAAACTCATCTTCCCAACTTGCCATAAAAATGTTAGCATAACTGTTCGCGCATGCTGTTCCCATGGCTGGCGCTAACTTGGTAATAGGCCAACTCTATTCCAAGGGCTCAGAACTGAACCCCATCAGTGGTGAAGGAAAGATGAACAACACAGATGGAACATTATGGTAAGACATAACGTCTTTTTTTCAGCTCATCTGATCCTGCAAGCACTGGGATTCATGTTTGTGGCAGTCATTCTAGTACCATTAGCAAGGTACCATATGAGAATTCTTCACTGGGCACTCCCAACACAGTAGTCCATTCTACATCAACCATTGTCCACTCAAGTCAAAATAATGTAAGCTTGCAAGAATTGCCTTCTATGGTTGGTCCAATCCAGTCAATACATGAAGACTATCTTTTTGTATTCCCGCAACCCAAGGCCATAATGACCATGGACACCGCCCTGATTGGGTGGGTGGTGGGGGCACTTCTTGGAAAGGATGGTCCTAGGCATATGGTCCCTCCAAAGAGGCCAACAGTACTTATCAGTCTCCTGGAAATGAGAGCTGTCTTCCTAATGATGCAGGCCTTTCAAGAGACTCTCCCTACCGGGTCTATTGTCATCCTTCTGGACAACACGTCAGTGGTCTGGTACATCAACTAACAAGGGGGAAACCAAATCTTACCCTCTTTGTCAAGAAGCTGTTAGAGAATGGCAGTGAGCGATCTCATCCAATTGTTTTCTGATAGCAATGCACATTTCGGGGAAGTCCAGCGTGATTGCAGACAAGTTAAGCAAGTCTATTCTAATGCCTCATAAGTGGCATGAAATTGGTGTAGAGTATTTTCTGTTATTGGAGACAACCATGTTGCTATCTCTTTATATCTCCCCTCAACAAGTGCAGCAGGTTCTTTGCATTGATCCCCTCAGTAGGGGGGTCCTCGAAAGGCACACTACTTCACACATGGCCCTCCAGTCTCCTATATGCTTAGCCCCTATTACCCAAAATTCCCAAATTCTTTCAGAAAACATCTCAGTTAAAGAGCACAGTTATCCTCATTGCCCCTTGCTGTCCTCATCAAATCTAGTTTCCTTTCCTTTGTCCTACTCTTTTACATCACTGTGGATCCTGGATCCACCTCCAGGTCTACTGCTTCAACTGACAGACATGACTCATCTGGACATTTCAGATCTCAGGTTTGACCACATAGTTTCTCCAGTTCTGTTGATTGCTAGACAGCCCCACACTCTCCTCTCTTGTCTATCATATTCTATTATCCCACAGAGCTTCCACTTGAAAAGTATACAAAAGTTAATGGAAAAGATTTGTTTGTGCACATAAAAAGAACTGACCCCTTTTCAACCCAATTTCTAAGGTTCTTGACTTTTTAGCTATAATTTTCAGTAAAGATGCTAGCTCCTCCAGAGTACAGTTAGCCTTTTCTGATTTTCATATAGGAATAAATGATTCATCTTTAGCATCTTCCAAACTTTGCAAAGCCTTTCTCAGCGGAGCTGACCTACTTAGACCTCCATTAAAAAAACTGCTCCTCCTTGTGATTTAAACATTGTTTTGCAGACTTTAACCAATTCCCATTTTAAATCATCAGCTAAGTGAGAGTTAAAAATTTTGACCTGGAAAATTATCTTTTTGGTTGCTGTTAATTATTCCAGAAGAGTATCGGAATTAACAGGCCCTGTCGTCTAAACCTCATTTGATTTTTCATAAGGGTAGAGTATCTTTACGGACCAGTCGCTTTCTTTCCACCTAAGGTGATGTCTGAATCCAGTATTAATCAGGTTATCAACCTTTCATCTTTCCAAATTTCTCAAATAAAAGAAGAAATGTTACACATATTGGATGTTCAGAGACCGTTGTTTCTATCTTCACAAAAATAAAAATTTGAGGAAATCAGAACAAATATTTTTCTTTCTTGGACTCAAAATTAGGCAGTCCAGTTTCTAAAGTGAATTTAGCCAAATGGTTGACTGACTATTACTTTTGTGTACAAAAAATTGAGGTTTGCCTTTACCAAAACCACACAAAGCCCATTTTGCCAGATCTATGGCAACTTTTCTGCCTTTTTGTCTAGAACTTCCTTTGATATTTGTGTGGCTGCAACTTAGGCTAATCCTCATACATCTGTTGCTGTTTACAAATTGGATTTGAACTGTAGGGGAAAAGCTGCCTTTGGCTCAGCTGTGCTCAGGAATTTCCTTCCTTGGAGTCCTCCGGAATTTAGGTAGCTAGGGACCCTGTCCCAACAGTTGAGGAATAAGTAAAAATGACAACATCAGATAAAAAAGTTATGTACTCACCACAGTATTCCATCTTTTTCCATTTTATTTCTTCCCCAACTTCCGTCCCACCAACCCCCTCCTTGCTTTACTCTTGGAAAGATCAAAGGATTCTGCAGGAACAGCGGTTTCTTTGTTTGAGTCCCAGATTCTGTTGTGTTAGCATTTCTTACTGTTTTGCAGGTATAAAGAGCAGCAAAGAATGTCTGAGGTATGTTTGGTGACTAGGGCATTATGGGTAAAGGGAGGAGCTGAAGAGTTTGTGTTCCACAAGTTGGAAGAAGCGGTCAAGTCATATCCGAACCCAGTAGTTGAAGAATGAAAATAGACAACACAGATGGAATATTATGGTGAGTACATAACTCCCCCCCATGCCCAGCCCTTCAGAGCTTTCCCGCAGTTGGAGAGTGCTCCTCTGCAGGTTTTTGAGGATTGATTGTTAACTTTTGCTGGCCAGATAAGTTCCCTCTGGGGAAAAACGTTCCATATAAAAAATGTGTTGTGGCGGTGTACTTTTCTTGCTTATAAAAGATATTTTAAGATAATAGTTTGTTGTAATGGATTGTCATGAGACTTGATTGTACATTTAAACAGGAGTGCAGTTTTTTCCATGTCAGTTTAAAAGTTGCTTAAAGCAGTTGAAAAACTTTTTTTTCCCTATGGAAAAACTGTTTATTTTAATTTTGGGGGTTCTCAAAGTATGTTAATGATTTTTACTGTTTTTCTAAAAAAAAAGTTTACTTTTAACGACTTTGAATTTTTACCATCTTATTTTGCTTGACTTTCCAGAGAAAGAGGCAACATTTTTGGCTTGACCATTGAACAAACTACCAATCCTCCTTCCTGCTAAAAAAAGGAACATTTAAGCAAACAGCCTATGCCACCACAGCAGGCTAGCAGTTTTCCTAAGCTGGAAGAGGGTGATTCTGCTGTGGCCAAAGCTCAGACCACTCATCTTTTCCCTGATACCTCTGGTGTAACATCTACAGCCATAATGGACCAGGAGTGGGCCACGTTTATTGCAGCTGTTGAGGTCCCCACAGTGGCAAGAAAGAGCATTTTTTATCATCCCTGGAAGAGGAAACTGGGTGTGCTTTCATATCAAGTCAGAAGGTTGTGCCCATCCCTGGGGAAGTTGCTGTTGCCATTAATACCTCTAACTGGAGTAGTTGACTAGATTTGGTTTGGAGTAATTCAGGCTGTTGAGCCTTCTTATAAGGTGGTTTCTGGTAAAAGAACAAGGGATGCCTCTTTTCCTGAAGAGATTCAAGGTTTTAAATCTGAACAGGAAGATGAAGGGGACAGGTGCATGTGTTTTTTCCTCGGATTTCTGATTCAGATTTTGAGGAAGGCACAGTATCTGAATTCTCCCTGTAGATGTTTCTCTTTCTGAAACTGTTTCCAGAATGTGCCCGTATTTTCAGTGAAAGAGCACAGTGGTTTCACAGTCCCTCAGAAAATACTCTGAGCTGTTAGATGGAATTTTTAAAACCTTTACCCATTCCTGACATGCTGTCAACTTTTTGTATACTCATCCCAAACAGCTATAGCTCTGGTTATTTTTTTACTGCTGCAAAGTGTTTAGTTGATTTCAATCCCACACTTTCTGAAAAGGATGGGAAAATAAGTATGGAGAAATGTGTATGCTTCTGCAACTGATTTTCAGAATTTTGAATGGTCTTGCTGATATGTTGGTTTATTCCGACTAATCTTGAAAAATGTGAAGAAAGTTTTTTTTTTCCTGCAGTTTCTTCCTGCGAGTAAAAATCTGCTGTAATACTTCACTTCTATTTTACAGGTCACACCTTCTGGGATTATGGCCACTGGTACTCCTTTGAGGAGGTTTGCGTAGCTGCATTTCCAGAACCTTCCAGTTGTGAAAAATAAGATTTTAAATACTCCTTTGGGATAGAGATTTGGGTTTTGGGTCTTCTGCTGCAGAGATCCTCAAAAAGTCTCAGAGGACAGTATCAGCTTGATACAGGGACTCCCTAAAAATATCATGACTGAAATCACTGTTGGAGTATTCTTGATGTATGGTTTTTTACCACTGATGTCAGGGTGAGGTACCAAAACTTTACCTTCCGAAGGTCGTACGTGTGAAGCATGACTTCAGCTCATATGCGTTGGGGTATAAAGACACTTATGAGCCAGGGTCCTCAGACTCTTGCTGCCAGCCTGAACGCAAGTTGTGCATCTGTTGCACTGATGGCTGTTTGGTCATTGGTACCTTTCCTATAATTTTCCAGATAAGTGCCTTTTTGGAAAACCTTCCATGATGTTCTTTGTATTTCACTGTTGCAGTCATCATATTTGGATTATCTGCTTGCAGGTAGCCCTCAGTCGGCCTGATTACCAAAGTCTTGGGTCCTGCGTCGGTTGCTGTCCTGTCTTCCATGACATCAGGTCGTCAGGGGTATAAAACATGTAGCCAATGCCATTACATCAGTCTTTCTTGCCGTGCAGTGCCCGAAGCAGAAGTAGTTCACAAGTGCTGGTCAGCTGAGTCCTGAAATTTTCGTTTTCGAGTTTTAGAACCGAAGTCTTCAACTAAAGCTAAGCACCCCGTTGGGGAAACTTTCTTGCTCCTTAGCAATGTCAGTAAAAGTTAATAATTGCATTACTTGTGGAAAGCAAACACCTCATAAAGATTTTCATTCGTACTGTATTCCTTGCCTAGGCCCTGACCACGACGTACCTTGTCAGTTTTGTGCTTTATTTAATCAGCACACTGTCCGTCATCGGTATATTTTCGCCTCTAAATATTTCGGTTCTCTGTTTAATTATCCAGAAATGTCGTCGGTTAGCCATCCGACTACCGGGATTCTGAAAAACGCAAAGATAAAGACAGGGACAGGCTGCTGAGGTCCAAAACTGTCGACACTTCTCCTAAGCCAGTCGCCAGTTTGCCGGTACTCAGTGAGGCACTTTCGCAGCCCCTGATACCCACTACTTCTGATTTGCAGGCCTCTACTGAGTCCGGTATGCCGCGAGGTGCTTCAACTATGGAAACCACAGATGTCTCTACCTTGGATGGGTCCGGAGCCGCTGTGCAAGCACCGGCTTCTGAGGGTGTATTCAGGCCTACGGACTTGCATATTAAACTGACACCTCCTTCTTCACTTAGGCCTAAATCTCGAACCATGCCTAAAAAACTTGACGCCCAGGCCACATGCTCAGGCCTCTATGTCTAAAAAAACAAATGATAAGAATGGCTGAAGATCTAATAACTCTAATCGGGGGTAGCCAACCCTCCCAAGAGGCCTAAGACTGACATTGTTTATGAATCTTCTGACCAGGATTCTGTTTTTTTGTTTCTTCTGATGATCTGGATTTGCCCTTAACTACTTATGAGGATTCTGATGCAGAGGACTCTCTTCCCTCTGCTTCGCCTCCAGAGGAGTTTTCTTTTGGTGAAACCTTACATACTCCTAAGGGAGCATTTCACTGGGAAAGCCAGGATTTGTCTGATTCAAAAAAGAGGCTCAGGGATTTCTTACTCATGCCTCAGCATAAGCCTTTAGCTATTCCTCCTGTACTAGAAATTGTTGATGCTTTTTCAGAAATTAGTTTGGCCCCTGACTGACAGATACTACAGGGTCCTTGAGTCACACAAGTTCCTTTTTAAAAATCCTATTGTGGATCCAGAGACTATTTCACAGGGACCCAAGGGGATTAAAGCTTCTACTGATAAAAATCCCACCCCTTCTGATAGACTCCAGGGCACTGACTAGATGGGGTAAGAAGGTTTACACTTCTGCAACCTTGGCCATTAGGGCTTTAAACTGCCAGTTTCGTATGTTACAGTTATCAGCAACATGTTATTGGATTGCTTAAACAGAAAATGTTGATTCCTGATTATGTGGAAAATAAAGAATTACAGCATTTAATGCATTCTGCTGAACAGGTTGGAAAACATACTTTGCAATGTGGTTTTGATTCATTAGAGGCCTCTTGCAGGGCTGCTGTTACCGGGTCTGTGCTCAGAAGACATGCTTGGCTTAAGGAGCAATCTTTACCTGATCATGTTAAAGCTAACTTGTTGGATGCTCCCTTAAATCAGGACCGCCTCTTAGGCAAAAAGGCTGAGGAAGTTCTTAAAAAGATGGAAGATAAAGCTAAATCTATGCAAACTGTTAAATTTCTTACAAGCTCAGCCCCCTAGATTAGTAGGCACTGACACTCAAAAAATTGGTCCTTTCCAGCCCCTTCCAGGTCTTCTCAAGCCAAACACAGACAGCAGAAACCTCAAGTTTCAGTCCCAGGGGGCACACAGGACTAAGCAGTGGGGGCCCTGCACTTCCAAATCTGGGCGTAATAAGACTCCCCCCAATGGTAAACTGTCTCAATGACTTCCTTTTAAAATTTCCAAACACTTATCAACTGACTGCCCCTTTGGGGGGAAAGATTGCTCTTCATGCAAAGAACTGGGAGCTCATTACCCAGGACAAATGGGTTTTAAATATAGTGTCCCAGGGATACAGATTTCACTTCCACACATTGCCAACACCAAACGGGTGGCCAGACCTACCCCCAAATCAGTGGGCAGAGGCCCAAAAGCAAGTACTTTCTCTCTTAAGCATTGGGGCTGTTCAGTTGGTACCAGAAGAGATAAAGGGACAAGGTTTCTACTCTACTTTTCCTGGTACCCAGAAAAGACAATTCATGGCGTCCTATCCTGGACCGGTCTACTGTAAACACCTTTTTGGAGATTCCAAAATTCAAGATGCTGACTCTTCACCAGTTGCTTCCTATGCTAGGCAAAGATGCCTGGTTGGCAAAACTATATTTAAAAGAAGCATACCTGCACATCCCAATCAGGGAATCTTGCAGAAGATACCTTTGCTTCAAAGCAGACTATAACACACTGTCTGTTCTTTGCACTGCCCTTTGGCTCATCTACTGCGCCCAGGGTATTCACAAAGTGCCTAGCTCCAGTTATTGCATTTCTCAGGCAAAGAACTATTCAAATATACCCATACCTGAATGATTGTCTAATTCAGGCAGAAAGCCAGGACATGCTTTTGAATCTTTTGGCCTTTGTACAAAGGGTTCTAACTTGTCTAGGGTACACCATAAACGAAAGGAAATCTCAACTGGTACCCTGTCAACAAATTATATTCCTGGGAACAAGCTTGAATACAACTTCCCAGATGGCTTGCCTCACGCCAGAGAAACAAATTCATTTGACAACCTACTTCAGACAAGTGGCCACAAAAACCCTGCTATCTGCAAGACAAATACTGCAAGCCTTGGGGTTCATGGCCTCCTGCATTCTTCTAATTCCATATGCAAGACTGCATATGAGGAAACTACAGTGGTATCTAAAAAGCCTATGGTGTCAACATTCCCAGGATCTAGAAGCAATGATTCCTATCATACCTTTCTTAAGCCTAGAGTTCCTTTCACACCACCTACTGCCACCCAAACCCTAACAATAGACTCATCAGACTATGCATGGAGGGGCTCACCTAGCAGGGAAGTGCATTCAGGGCAAATGGCACCCAAGTCAAATGCACCGGCATATCAATCAAAAAGAAATGTTAGCTGTACAGAATGCTCTGACAGCCTTCAAGGTTCACATTCTTCCAGGACAACTAATGGTAAAGATGGACAACACCACTGTTATGTGGTACATAAACAAGCAGGGGGTACACATTCTTATCCCCTCTGCAGACTAGCCATGGCATTGTGGAACATAGCCATGAGCTACCAAGTGCACCTATAAGCTCAATAGCTCAGTTCCTGTCAGGAAAATTAAATACACTGGCAGACGGACTAAGCGGAAACCTCATAGACCCACACAAGTGGAAACTGGAACCAAAGATTTTCAACATCTTGACAAGCAAATGGGGAGCCCAGATATAGACCTATTTGCCTCTTCCCCAGAACTACCAGTTGGACAAATTTTGCACAAAGACCCCCCACAAACAAGCCTGGAATGCTCTGTCCTTCAGCTGGAAAAACCTATCAGTCTATGCCTTCCCACCTCTTTCTCTGCTCTTCAAAGTACTACTAAAAAATCAAGCAGGACAAACCAAAGATTATTTTGATTGCTCCAGACTGGCCACGTCAACACTGGTACCTTCTCCTGCGCAGTATGTCACAGTTATCCCCATGGCATCTGCCTCAAACTCCTTCCCTGTTGTCCCAGCAGGAGAACCTGATTCTGCATCCTCAGCTTCCAACACTGAACCTTGCAGCCTGGCTAATTACCTAATCTCTCCTTTACCATCCCTTAGTAAACCTGTGATGGATATCGTTTTAGAAGCAAGGAGGCCTAGTACTAGAAAATCTTATGCTGAAAAATGGAAAAGATTCTGTGCCTGGAACCAGTCTTAAGGGATGAGCACAGCAGCGCCCAATTTACCTCAGATTTTACAATACTTAACTGAGATGCTTCACAAGGGCCTGTCTTTTTCCTCCATTAAAATCCATGCCTCAGCCATTTCAGCTCATTATAACACAGAACCTCCCCTCTTATCTTATCCACTGATCAAGCAGTTCCTCAGAGGGGCCAAAAATCTGAGACCACCCAGGAGAGCTCCAACCCCAGCCTGGGACCTTAACTTTGTTTTGGAGAAAGTCACTCTACCTCCTTTCGAGCCAGCTGCCACTGCAGACTTAAAATTTCTCTTTTGGAAAACAGCTTTCCTTTTAGCAATCACTTCAGCTAGAAGGATATCTGAATTACAGTCCCTTATGGCAGTGTGGGGCCTTTCATAATCTTTCATGCGAACAGGGTGTCCCTCAGAACCAATCCATCCTTCATGCCCAAGGAGGTATCCAGTGTGGCTCTTAATCAGTCCATTCATTTGCCAACCTTCTTTCCCAATCCACAGAACAAAGGGGAACGGGTACTGCATTCCTTAGTTGTGCACAGACAACTTGGATTCTACTTGGACAGGACTAAACCTCAAAGGAAATCTGAATAACTGCTGGTGGCATTTGCTGCAGGGGCAGAGGAGAAGGCTATTTAAAAGCAAACCATTTCTAAATGGATAGGCCATTGCATTAATTTCTGCTGTAAGCACCATGGAAAACCTTATCCCCCAGTGGATCTGATCTCACTCCACCAGGGCTGCATCTACCTCTACAGCCTTTCTCAGAGGCGTCCCTACCAGGGACATCCTAGAAGCTGCTACCTGGAGTTCTGTACATACTTTCACCAAGCATGATCATTTACCAATTTTCTCTAAATCCTGAGCTGGCTTTGCCACTGCAGTCTTGCAGGGCCTTATAGCTGGTCTTAATGCTATTTAAATTCCTCCTCCCAACCCTAGCTTTGGGAATCTACCCAAATGTAATGACTGCAACAATGAAACACAAAGAACATAGTACAGTTTTGTACACTTACCATAAATGTAGATGTTAGAGTGTATTCACTGTTGCAGTCCTGGTTACCCTCCCTCCAGCCCCCTAACTTTTGGTTATACCTCTACTTTCCTTTACTATGCTTAAAAGCTTTTTGGTGTATTTGCTTTTGGTTGGCAGTATACTTTTGTGTTTTTGTGTTTATTAGGGGGGCACCTGACATCTGGGGCAAGATGTAATGCCATCGGCTGCATGTTTTATACCCCTGACGACCTGACGTCATGGAAGAAGGGACAGCAACCGACGCAGGACCCAAGACTTTGTTAATCAGGCCGACTGAGGGCTACCTTCAAGCAGATGACCCAAATGTAGCGACTGCGACAGTGAATGCACTCTAACATCTACATTTATGGTAAGTGTACACAACTGTACTTTCTGTAGTCCTGTCTCGCCTTCATTCTTACATATGGGTTTGAAGCTGATCCTCTGCTCTGACACAAAGCTCGAAGTCTCTAAGTTGGCTTGTGGCAAGATAGGTATCCCATAATTCACTAGTAAGAATCCCCAGATCTCATTTGCTGCGTCTACGAGTTCAGAACTGCTCTCTTTCTTGGCCGTGACTAAGTTGGAATTTTTTGCTTATTCAGATTTTGTAGCGATTGTTTTTTGACTGTAATAGTGTAGTATTAATAGCTTACAGTTTATCTTTAGTAGTTAGCTAGTGTGTTTTTGAAGTTTATTGCAAATTGTTGGCCATTGTTTCTGCAGGCCTTTCCTTAGTGGTATCCCTTCGTTTCTGTGTGCTAGTTAAATTTTCCTAGGCATAGGTTCGTTTTTTTAGTTAGGACCTATTATAGCCTTTATCTGTTGCTTGTTTGTTCTCTATCTCGCCTACCCCTTTGTTCAGGGCTAGGCCAGTTTAAGTTAGAGACCTAGTCCTCTATTGCCTTCTCCCTTGTGTGTTGTTTCCTCAGCAGGGCTAGACCTGTTTAAGTTAGAGGGCCGTATCGTCTCTTTTATCTTTCTATAAGCTTATAGTCTGTGATTGTTGTTGTGGTGGTATGTCTAAGGAAACTGAAGACCATAAACCTTCGCGTTTCAAGAAATGCTTAAAATGGTCACAAAAAATGTCCTTGACTGAAGGGCATAGTATTCGTCTATTATTTGGGAGCCATACATCTACAGGAGACATGTACTTTTTGCCACACTTTTAGTTCCCAGGTTCTCCAGGAAAGGAAGAACAAACTGATCTTTAAAGGTCTCCTTAAACCTTCCTTTGAGGAGGATTTAGCCAGTTCTTCCTCTTCTCATTCCAGGTCTCCCTCTTCTAAAAAAGAGATCAAGTCGGTGAAAAGACAGTCTACTACACCGACTGTTAAATCAGGACCTGCAGAAAAAATTGACAAACCTTCTACCTTTTCAGCTCCTCTGCCTTCGGATCCGGAGGTTATTGACATAGACCATCTAGTTTCGGCCCCAAATTTTTTGGAGCCGATAGCTGAGCCCATACCTTGGAGCCGGTCGAGAGATTTATTACCGGTATCCCCGACGCTCAGATCTCCAATTTTGCAGACGTCTCGATGCCCTACCTTGTCTTCCAAGATCCTCCAGGAATCATTTTGAGGAGGTTATCGAGAGGGTGGTGCTTAGGCTTTTGAAGTCGGCGCTAGCAAATTTGTCTGCTCTGACCCAATCGGTTCCGAAGTTGTCTAAGGCCGTATTACCTGCTTCTGTTTTTCTGGGCCATACCGGTCTTTCAGAGCCAGAGCTATCAGTGCCATTTGTTGTGGAACCATCGGTTCCAGCACCCCAACTGTCTGTCTTAGAGCAGAGTTCCACTCCTACACCTTCAGTGCCATCCCTGGTGTCTAGGAGCCGAAGCTCACCAGTTGGCCCCGATGGGAACGCTCAGACCTGAACTACTTCGGTTCAGAGCCTACCTCTCAGTGCGTCAGCTCGGCTGAGCTCAGATCCTACATCTGGCTCAGAGCCGATCGTTCCGGAGCTGGGGACTACTTCCACTTCCTCTGAACCGGTGGTGTCCTCGGAGCCTGGGAGATCTGCCTTCGAGATGATGAGTGTGCTGTCTAGATATTCAACCCTACACAAGAGTACTGGTGCTCTTCCCCCTTAAGCTCCGACCTCTGTCTCAGCACCATCTCTCTCTCTCTCTCTCAACAGAGACTCGCAGCCTCAGGAGCCCCCCTTGGGTGGCTACCATTCTTCCAAGACCTCCCCAGAATACCCTTCTGAGGAGCCTTCTCTGAAGAGAACTTGCAAGAGGAAGCACGTAGACTCCCTTGATGAGTCCATCACCTCTGACACTGACCTCAAGGAGTCAGAAGGGTCCCCTAGGTCGTCTTGTGATATCTCCTTGGATATCCTAGAGATCCTGAAACAGAGAGGCGGCTGCCCCACCGTCCAGTGTACCTGAAGGCTTTCAGGTCTCAACCTTCAGCCTCTTGGATGTCTCCACCTTTCGATGAGCTGTTAGATTTGGTGAGTCGAAAGGTGTGGGAAACACCTGATGACATGGAACCAGTCCCCAGAAGGCTGAACAAATGTCTTTCAGCCCCTAGAGAAAGAGTTTTTGACCAAAGGTGTTACTGTAGATGCCATGGTAGTGGCAGCAGCCACAGAGAAGGAACTAGTGGTAACTTCCTCATCTGTCCACCCACCAAACAGAGTGTCTCGAGAAAAAAAGCGTATTTTTTCTTCAGCGGCTTTTACACTCAGATCGCTGAATTACATAACCCATTTCACTAGGCTTCAAAGAGATCTCCTAAAAGACCTAGGAGATACACTCCAAGGTACATTAACTGAAGGAGTCCCTGAGAAGGTTACTGCTCAGTTGTCCACCGTAAACTCTATTGGTAACTCCTGTATGAGACTGATATCTTACGGAGCAGATGGAGCGAGCAGGGCAGTGGGTTCAGAAGTTTCCCTTAGGAGACGCTCCTGGATGAGCTTATGTAACTTTGCGGAGCCCTTCAAATCTACATTTCCCAACGCCCCCTTTGACGGTGCCTCTCTGTTTGAGCCAAAGGTAAAAGACACACTCACCAGATGCAAGCAGGAAGGGAAGACACTCTCTGCCTTTGGACTACGTTTTTCCATCCCTTCTAGACCATACCCTAAAGGTCAGAGAGGCGGAAAAATATGGTTCAAGAAATATCAGAGATTTTTCCCAGATGCACAAGGTGATTCCTTCTCCAGAGGCAGAGGAGGAGGAAATGGTAGACGGTGTAGAGGTGGGGGTCCGCAAAACCAGGGTGGCAGAGATTCCTTTCGTGGACATCCCTATCAGCGCTCCTGAAGTGGGACCCGACTGCGCTTCTCTGGAGCCAGTTGGGGGTTGCTTATCTTTGTACCCAGAAGCCTGGCATGACATCACACAAAAAAAGTGGATACAAAGAATAATTTCCAGAGGATACTCCATGCCCTTCTCTTTTCCACCTCGTCTAACCAAGAAAATCCCAAATGTTCCGCCCAGTCACAGGAATCCGCAACTATAGAAGTCCAAAAGTTACTTCAAAAGAGTCTTCCAAATTGTCCTTGCAGACCAGTTGGGATTCGTAACTTACTCCAGATTTTTTAGTGCCAAAACAAACGGGACTGGAGGCCCATCTTGGATCTCAGCAAGTTAAATGAATCTGTGAAGAAGTCCAAGTTCCGAATGGTCACACTGCAGTCTATACTTCCTCTGTTAGAAAAGACAATTGGATGTGCTCCATAGACCTCCAAGATGTGTACTACCACATAAAAATGGACAGAGCATCAAGGAGTCATTTATGTTTCCGCCTGGAAACCAGTCATCACCAATTTTGTGCTCTGCCCTTTGGTCTCACCACAGCCCCCAGGGTGTTCAAATGCATGGCGGTAGTAACGTATCACTTGAGACGTCTTGGATTCCAGGTGTTTCCATACCTGGACGACTGGCTCCTGACTGCAACCACCAGGCACCTACTTCTACAAGCCAGGGATTCAACCATCCGAGTCTGCACTCAGTCTGGCACCACTGTAAATTGGAAAAAGTCTGCCTTGTCACCCTCTCAATGTGTGACTTTTATAGGCTCAGAAATAGGCATAGTCACAATAATGACTCGCCTTCCTTCAGACAGAGTGCAGAATCTAAGACAACAAATACACAGCCTGCTTCCCCAACACGCAGTCAAAGCGAAGACAGTGCTCAAAATTTTACAAACCATGGCCTCTATAACTGTAGTTCTGCTAGCCAGACTACATAAGAGAATCCTACAATGGCTACTCTTTTCCAAGTGGTCTCTAGAGCAACTTCCTCTGTCTCATCCCATTTTAATAGTGGAATTTTGCAAAAAGGACCTTCTTTGGTGGATCCAGTCCAGTCAACTAACGATAGGGAGACCATTCGTTCCTCGCCAACCCATTGCTACTGTGACAATGGATGCTTCCCAGATAGGGTGGAGGGTCATTATATAGGAAGGACAGTCCAAGGCACATGGCAAGAACACGAGGCTCATTTGAATATCAATGTTCTAAAGATGAGAGCAGTGCTGCTAGCGTTGCAAGCACTTCATGACTTTCTTCTTCTAGGGACAATAGCAATCCATTCGGACAGTATGTCAGTGGTATGGTATATAAGCAAACAAGGGGGAACCAGATCCTACCCCCTATGTCGAGAGGCTCTACGAGTTTGGCAGAGGCCGATATCTTCCCAGCGCTTTCTAGTTGCAGTGCATATCCTGGGGAGAACCAGTGTGATAGCCGACAAGCTCAGCAGGGCAATCTTGATGCCTCATGAGTGGTCTCTGAATCAGAAAGTCGTGGAACAGATTTTCTGCAAATACGATCTGTTTTCCACCCCAGTGAACACCAAATGCAGCAGCTCCTTCACCCTTATCCCCCCCAGGGGAGACACCAAGAGACGCACTTGTCCACAATTGGCCCTCGGGACTTCTTTATGCTTTTCCTCACTTTCTGCTAATATCGAAAGTCATCCAGAAAGCAAAGACTTTGGGAAGCAGAATGATTCTCATCACTCCATACTGGCCTCATCAGATTTCGTTCCCCCTTCTTGGGCATCACCTTCTGGACGACCCATGGACTCTGGGACCCAGTACCAGACCTTCTGACACATACATCACGCATGTTCCATCTCTGTCTCCACACCTTCAATTTGACAGCGTGGCTGCTCCACTTCCATCCCTAGTCAGGCTTCATGATTTCTCCCCTGTGGTTGCACATATCCTGACGTCTTCTCATAAACCTTCTACAAGAAAATTGTACGCTAGCAAATGGTAAAGATTTTCTTTCTAAGCACAAGCCATTCCCTTAGTGTTAGAATTTCTAACCAAACGTTTTCATCAGGAATCAGCTGCTGCTACAATCAAAGTTCAGTTAGCAGCTATCTCCAATTTTCATTTGGGACAACATGAACCTAATCTTATGGCTCACAGATTGTGTAGATCATTTTTAAAAGGCACTACCTTACTAAGACCTCCCTTTCAAGAAGCTATATCTCCCTGTGATATAAATGTTTTTTTCAAAACTTACCTCACCGTCTTTTGAACCTTTACATACATGTGATTTAAAGTTCCTTTCATAGAAAACCATTTTTCTGGTAGCCATTACGTCCACCAGAAGTGTCGGAGCTGCAAACACTCTGTCAAACTTCCTTACTTGATATCTCATAGAGACAGAGTTTCCCTTCGCACTAACCAGAAATTTTTTACTAACTTTACCAGAAAGGCTCATCCAGACTCTGCTACACTTTGCTGTGAAGGAAAGGTTAGTTTGCTTTTATTTTTTGTATTACTGTATTGCCTTTCTATATTTTGAATACTGTAGTTTGTTTTCTTTACCTTGTGTTTTGCTTGCATTCTGTTTTAACAGCATATTAAAACTTCAAAAGAGACCACAGCTCTCTCTGTTCTGAGTCGGGCAGAATTTTTTCCCACCCTCCCACCCATTTAAGTTGTCTTGTTAAATACCACTGTCTTTCTAGTTGCCCGCCTCTTATGTTAATCTGACCATATATCTCATTTCTCTCTACTTTCACTGGCTTATGCGAGTAATCACAAAATCATCATTTTTGAAATCCCACCCCTTCAATTATTTAAATTTATTGGCCATCCTACAGTATTTCATAGTACCAAAATACAAAAGTGACCACCCCTTTCAAATCCATCTTGCTGTTTTAAAAATAGTAACTCTCCACTAAACCTTAACTTTTTAAACAGGTAAAACTCAAGTTACCTACTTTCACATCTAACTTCTCTAGTGCACACTGCAGAGTGCATTCTTTTCAGTCTTGCCTTTAAGCATCCCTGTGACTAGCACTTTCTCTAATACCTGCTGGAAAGCACTAGGAAGCCTTAAACTCATACAAACACTGAACTCTCCTTGTTAACAAGGAGAAATTAATAGTAGGCACTAAACAGCCTATAATTGCAAAGTACCTTGCTAAGGAAACAGCTCCTATACTTTACAAAGAAAAAAAAAAGCCCCAAACCAGGCATGTCCAAGGGTCAGCTTCCAGTGATTTCTCCTGTCCACCTGGTGAATCTGGGCATACTGGGGCAATGCAGCAATTGCCTCATGTACACAGACAACCCTCTCCTCCTACCACCCAACACTACAACCTGTGAGAGATGCACTTACATAGCCAAAATGGAAGCAAAGCTCTCTCCACCCAAGATTGTGCTAAACAGTCAAGAGGAGAAGGTTAACACCCACACTACACCTCAAGCAACACATAGCCCTTCTAAACCCGCACTACCAACACCCACATATAGCAACACTAAATCCACATATGCAGAGGCCCTTAACTGTAACCTGCCCAAAAAACAAAGACCTCTGAAGCTGAAATGTAAACAAACACCAATCACAACCAATGTGTCACATAGTTCACAACACGTGTGCCACCCAGCAACAGCCCCTAAGGCAAGACAATGTACCTAACACTTTAGTCATAGGTGACTCTATAGTCCGGCACACTGATGTCCCTCTCACCAGGTTGAATAAGGAGAAAATTACAGTCAGCTTGCCTGTCGGGTGCCAGGATCCGCCACATAACTCATGCACTCAAGTCACTTCACAACAAGTACAAATATGACTCTGTCATTGTCCATGTTGGAGTGAATGACTTGAGATGTACCTCCCTGGACTACATGAAAAGAGACATGGAAGGGCTCTCGGATCATGTGGCCCAGGCAGGTATGGCCCTAGCCCCGAGTAGCATCCTGCCTTCGCCCAGAATGATACCACAATATAAGGATAAAATGATTGACTTCAACAATTGGCTAAGCTTATGGTGTCATTCAAAGGGGATCCAGTATCTGTCTGCCTGGGATGACATGATTGACAGACCACGATGCTTTGCCAGAGATGGTCTGCACCTGTTGCCCCTGGGATTCAGGTTACTGGCTAAGGCTCTTGCCACCCCTATAGTGCCTTTTTTAGGCAAACTTCAAAGGACAAAACCACCACCGTAACAGGTACAAGCATGCAAAATCTGAAGGTAATGCTACTCAATGCTAGAAGTCTAAACCTCAAAATGCACTCTCTCGAGGCACTCCTAAAAATGGAGAACATAGATATCTGTGCAGTAACTGAGACCTGGTTCAAGGCTCCAGAGAGCACCCCTGCAATACCAGGCTACAACTCTTACCACACTTTTCGGCCACCAAACCAGGACCGAAACACTAAAGGTGGAGGAGTGTCCATATTCACCAAGGATATTCACACCACCAGGCTAGTTGGCCAACACAATGTGTCTGAAATTCTCCAAGTGCAACTAACACTAGGTAAGACTGCAATCCAAATTGCAGCTTGCTACAGATCCCCCACCATACCCCAAGATTCTCACTACACCTTTCTAAACATACTGGAAAATATTAAGATAGAACCAAACACCCTAATACTGGGTGATTTTAACTACCCTGCCATTAACTGGGAAAACTACTCATGTCCCAACACCTTTGCGCAACGGTTCTTGGAATTCATAAATTCCAACGCCCTGGATCAACTAATCCATAGACCCACCAGGGGCTCCAATATCCTAGACCTGGTCATTACCAACATGGGAAATCAATGCTCCATACCTATGGTCACCCCCTCATTAGTCAGGTCTGACCATACGCTAATCACCCTTAACATCCACATCTCACACCCCAGTAAAGAAACCACCATAAAAAAACTTCTCCAAAGCCAACATCATGCTACTCAAGTCAGACGTGACAAACTTCATGACACCCATGCAGACGGGAACTGAAAGTTCAACTGCTGAATCCTACACTAAGGCATTGTACGAGCACATCCACTCATGCATGAATCGTGCCATCCCAAATAGAACCAAAATGCTCTCATCCAAAAAAAGGAAGCCAATCTGGTGGTCCCCTGCCATAAACAAACTTTACAACAAAAGGAAGAAACTTTTGCAGAAAAGAGGAAAATCCCAGGATGCAAAAACTCCCTTACTAGCCTCAGTAAGAAACTGAGATGCCTCATAAAATCCTCCAAAGCTAGTTACGAAAATAAAATTGCCAAAGATTCCAAAGACAACCACAAAGCATTCTATAACTATGTCAAGAATCTAAATGGCAATACTCAGATCTGCTCTGAGCTAAAACAGAATGGCATTAAATATACTGATCTGAAGGATATTGCCAATATCCTGGCAGATCGATTCAGTGCCAACTTCACCCCCTCTCACCCCCTAAATGGCCCATCTCAATACCGGAAAATTGCCAAATTCCAGTAATAACGGCCACACAGGTACAAAACGCACTCTCTAAAGCCAAGAATACAGCATCCATGGGACCAGATGACATCCCGGGCTGTGTAATACATGAACTACAATATGAACTGGCACCTCACCTAAGTGTCATGTTTAATCATAGCCTCACCTCAGGTTTCGTGCCCACTGAGTGGCGCAGAGCTACAGTTATCCCAATCCACAAGGGGGGATCCACCTTGGATCCCGGAAACTACCTTCCCATCAGTCTGACAAGCCTTATCTGCAAGGCCATGGAGCGTATTATCATGGAACTTGTAAACAAAGACATTGGCAACCTTCAAACACTGGACCCCACCCAGTTTGGGTTTGTGAAGGGCCGATCTTGTCTCCTGAACCTGATTGACTTCTTTGAATCCGTCTCCAGAGCCATGGATAAGGGTAAGGTGGTCCACACAGCCTATCTAGACCTTGCCAAGGCCTTTGACACCATCCCCCACTCTGGAATCATAGATAAACTTACTAAGTTGGGCATTAATCCCTGTGTCACCCAATGGGTTGCTAAATGGCTTACTGATAGAACCCACACTGTAAAAGTAGCCTACTCCAAATCCAGCTCCAGACAAGTGACAAGTGGAGTACCTCAGGGTTCAGTCCTGGGGCCGCTCTTGTTTGGCATCTACTTCTCTGAAGTACAGGTCAACACTAAGGGACTCTGGCTAACAAAGTTTGCAGATGACTGCAAACTGGGAGCCATTATTGAATCCCTAAATGATGTGGATACTTTACAAAAGGGCCTTACAGAAATAGATGCTTGGTGCCAGAGCGATGGGCTCAAGCTCAATGCAAAGAAATGTATTGTTGTCTCCTTTGGGAAAAAACATGTATCCATGAATTACCATATAGGTGGCAGTAAACTAAACACAGAAAGTGTGATAAGAGACTTGGGGACACAGGTGGACAGTGGTCTCACCTTCGATAACCACATCGCCACAACAGTCAGGAAATCCTTCTATGTGGCACACCTCATCACAAAGGGCTTTTCATCCAGAAAAAAGGAGGTCATTGAGTAGCATTACCTTCAGATTTTGCACTCATCCCTCATTAGACCCATTATAGAATACAACGCCCCATTTGGTATGTACCTCTCAAGACATCTGCAACAACTGGAAAGGCCGCAGAAATACCTCACTAAAAGAATCACAGGCCTAAAGCAGATACCCTACGCTGACCGCCTTAAAAAACTCCAGCTATACTCTGTCGCATATCGTCTACTCAGAGGCGATCTCTGCTTAACATACAAGGCCATGTCAAACCCAGAGCTGTTGGACATGCTACACTTAAAGAAATCCCAATCCCTCAGAGCTACACGCTCCAGGGATCTAAACCTTGTCATCACAATAAACAAAACATGCTGGAGGGATAGGTTCCTGACCCAGAGTCTCCCCAGACTGGAATAGATTGCCCATACATGTCAAGCAGAGTGCCTCTTTTGACCTCTTCAAGAGGAACCTTGACGATTGGATGGGAGAAAGGAAATTCACCCCAGGGATCACGTCAGTCGCCCTGCTAGACAGGGGTCCAGGAAAGTAAATAATGTGGGAAGAAATATCCAGAGAATTGTTATGGCTAGGCTTGTATAGGCCCTAGGTCTGATAGCCTAGTACCAACCTGTGAACCTATGAACCCTTCCTTCTTTCCAAAGATTTGTTCTCAATCAAATATGAATCAAACTATTGAACTGCCAGTCTTTTTTCCAAATCATGCAAACATAGCGGAATATAAGTTTCCTCAACTTGATGTACACAGACAGTTTAGGTTCTGTCTACATAGAACCAAAGAGTTTAGGAGATCAGACCAATTATTTGTATCTTTTTCGGAGACGAGAAAAGGAATGCCAGTCTCCAAGATAGCGTTATCAAACTGGATTTCAAATTGTATATCTTTTACTTGCTCTTCTAATGGCAAAGAACTCTTATTTAAAATTAAAGCTCATTCCACCAGATCTGTTTCCACATCTGCCGCTTTTCAAGCCAGCATTCCAGTGGACAGTATATGTGCAGCAGCAACTTGGGATACCCCTCATACCTTTATTACTCATTACAAATTGGACTTGGCCTCTGGGGGTAGAGCCTCCTTTGGTTCCACGGTTCTTAGGAGTATATTCCTGTGAGCCACCCAAGAAAAAGGTGCTAGGGATGCTGTCCCATATGTAAGAGTGAAGGCGAGATAGGACTACAGAACATAAAGAAGTTATGTACTCACCATGACGTTCCATGTTTGTAGTCCATCTCACCCTTCATTCTTACGAACCCACCCACCTACCCCCGCCCATGTATCCTTGGAGGATCTGGAGACAAGATAATTTCTATCTTCCTTAGGGTTGTTGACCTTTCATCTTTGTTTTTTCTTGTGGAAATACTTTATATCACTTTTATAGACTGCAGCAAACAAGATCTGGGGATTCTTACTAGTGCTTTATGGGATACCTACCTGGCCCTGAGCCAACTTAGAGACTTTGAGCTTTGTAATCGTCTGAGTCGGAACCGAGGATTGACTCCGAACCCAGATGTAAGAATGAAGTGCGAGATGGACTACAAACATGGAACGTTATGGTGAGTACATAACTACTTTTGTTATACTGTTAGATGTTGGGTAGGGGGGCTATTTGCGGGTTTGGTAGGCAGATCCTGTGGAAGGACTTGCATTCCATGTGTCTCTTTTGCTTAGGCCTTAAGTACCACAAACAGTCTTGCTCAGTCCATCAATCGTTCATTCCCAAGATGCTTAGGATTTCCATTCTCAACACCTTTCTATAGACATGTTAAATGTTTGGCCCAGTCCAAGATGACCGAATCAGCCTCCTCTGACATCCCACTGCCACCGAAGAAAAAGCTAAAGAGGCCTCAAATAGATTGGCAGTCCAGAGTTTGACTCTGCCATACCCACTGAGGTTCCAGAACCCGCTGTATGCCAGGTTACTTTTTAGTTGCCTGCTACTGAGACTCCATCAGAACCTGGTATGGCTCCTGAGAACTTGCAATACTGCTGATACTTCAATGAACCATGACTCATCATCTCCGAGGGACCTCATGGCATCTGTCAAATTTTAGTCAGTGAAGAGATCACAGGCACAGTAATAGAAGTCACTGTTCCGAACCTCCACTTCTCATCCAGGAGGATGTTGTGTCAAAAAACAAAACAAAACACCAGGCATGTGCCCTTTTCTTTAGCAGCTAGGGAAAAAGAGTGCATAGATTTCTCACAGGGGTTGTTCAAAGCTATTATGACTTTGAAATCTCCCTCCTTTGGGTCCCCACAACCCTAGTCTATACTCCTCAAAAACCTACCCTGGTTTCCCCTTCTGAAGAACAAAGCCATGATTCTGACTGTTCCTCTAGACTAGTATTCTCCAGGACAAATCTCTTCCGATGAAGGACTCACTGTCACCAGACACCCCTATTTAGGAGGCTTCCTTTGGGGAGACTGTCCAGGACATAATGAAATACTTTAAATGGCAGTCCATACAATTCTGTGATGATCAGAAGAGGCGTTACCTCCTCCTGGAGATGGTTACCCTGCCTTTTCTGCAGTCCCTGTTGTCTTTTTTTGTGGTTTTCCAGGACGCCTTGCAGTTCACCTCCTGTGCACCTGATTCTCAACCATCAGCTCCTAAAAGACCGGACAAGTTTTGCAAGGTGCCTGATGACTCAAACTGTTTATACAAGAACCCAGTAGCAGACCGCTCTGCAGTATTTCTCTTCAGGTAAGCCCTCCATCTGCCTAGTGCTAATGCCCCACCTTCAGACTAAGATAGGAGAGCTATGTATAGATGGTGAAAGGCTTGCATGTCTGTAAAATTCACAATAGCAACAGAAAAAAAAAGAAGCAGAATATCCACAGTTAAATACTGAAATGATGGTCACAAATGGAAATATATTTTTAGGGCTTTCGTCATTTTGCTTTTAATAAAACTTCAGAAACAGTGATTAAGATGACTGAACCATTTCACTTCAGTTTAAAAAGCAGTGCTTATAATATCATATGACAGTTGCATCCAATCGAATTTAGCTTATGAATAAAATAAGTTCCCACTGTCACATGTTTACTAGAACCTATGGGTGTGAAACGTTTCGTCAATGAAAAGGCTTCAGTGAAAAAAGGTGCTCTCAAAGAAACCATCCTGGATCAAACTGAGGACCTTCTGCGTGTTAGGCAGATGTGATTACCACCACACTAAGATAACCATAACTCCTTATATAAACGTTTGTGTAAAAAAGTTATCTCAGTCATTTACCCTTGCATGCTGAAAATATAATGTTTTACAATTTCTGTGCTAATAAAAAAAGCATTTTAAGTTTATAAGCTTATCGAGTCCTGGTCTTTTATCGCCACCTAGCCAAATTTGCCATTCATCATCTTTACATTCAAGTAGTATAGTATAATTACCACTTAAGCTGCACAAATTTAGTGTCAAAAACAAAAAATTCAAATTTTCTAAAATCCTGACATTCTGGAGAATGTTTAGCTAATGCATTATTTTCATCTTTCTTCCTGATAACTGGAGTATGTTCTTAAATTCTCTTAGCTAACCATGACAGTTCTTCCAGTATAGAAACAGGAACACGTTAGAGCAGCATGCTAAATAAACCACTCCAGAGGAATTACAATTATATCTTTGTCTTGCTGTGATGGTCCTATTTAATGCCTTAAGTAAACCACTTGTGCTATTGCTGATAAAATGGCAATATTTACAATGTCCACACTTGTAAGCTTGCACCTTTGTGCTTTCAGACCAAGGCTTACTGTTTTGTCCGTCTAATAATATTTTTAATTTAGCTGATTTTTTTTATGTGAGCAGTGGTTTTGGTCCTAAAGTTTCTGCCATTTCGTTGTTACCTTGAATAATTTTCCAATTATTGTTTAAAATGCTGCTAAGTCTATCTGTTGTTATAGGTAATGGAAAGACATTCTTAAGTAACCTTCTCCTGGTGTCTGAATTTTGTTCCATCTCTTCATGTCCAATGTAATTCCTTAGTAAAGGTTTAGCCGCCTTAGTGGTTCTTAATTGTTTAACCTTCCCGGACTATTTTGGTTATAAGTTCTGTTTTATAACCTCTTTCAATGAGTAATTTAGTTAGATGTAGTACTTGTGAAAAAATGTGTTCCTCACTGGTGAGTCTGATTAATCTCATGAACTACCCTTTTATATAATTTCTTTTCATATGGAAAGGGTGTTGGCTTAGTTTGCGCAGGTTGTGATTGCCTTTCCTGTATATTCTTCTGTTAAGTTTGCCATCTGAATGTTACACTTCTAACTTGATATAATGATAGTAAATTAAAAAAAAATGGTGGAATAAAGTAGCTCAAAGAAATTTGAAAACTCTGCTTCTGTCTGCTTCCATATGAAAAACAGGTAGTCAGTAAAACACCTGAAAATTATCCTTTGTCAAAAAGGGGTTCAGCTTTGAGATGAATTTGATCCCATGCAGCCATAACTAAACTGGCATATAATGAAGCCATCCTGGCTCCTGTTGCAGCTGCAGAAATTTGTTCATAAAGCTTATCAAACTGAAAAAAAATATTTTGCAACACTTTATTCAGTAGAGTTCACAGTGTGTTAATAAAATCATTTTCCAAATTGCTAAACCTAGCTAAGTAGTATCTTGTGTGGTATGGAATACACGTAAGTAATGAAGTTACATCAGTAACACATAATAGACTGTCATTAACATTGGGCTTCATTTTATCTAATAATTCTAAAAGTGCCAGGAGTCTTTTAGACAGTATTCTGATCCCTGGGCAATGGGGTTCGATACATAACCTAGGAACACTGTCAATGGCTCAGTTTTATAAAAGTCAGTCAACACTGTAGATCTAAATGACAGATTTCTTTGATCTATGTTGATCTTAGGAATGCCAAAAAATCTAGCAATTTTAGGATGTTCCACCTTAAACATACAAGTCTCATTGTTAATTTTTCTTGGCATAACAAGTCAAGTAAAGTAGAATTAATTTTCGAGAAATTATTTAGAATTGTTTTTATTTGACAGGTTCATAACAACATGGGTCTGCTAACATGTCTTTAATGGCCTTTGAATACTTGTCATTATCCATTATATCGACCTTCATTATTCTGATGTCTTTGTTGCATAGTTCTTTTAAGTGCTTCTCTTTCCTTGTATTCTAAAGTGTAGAATGTCTGTTTTGCCCTGATGTTGCATACCATGTGTCTTTTTTGCTTAGGCCTGAAATATGATCAGACATCTAGCAAGCGTTCATTCTCAAGGCACTTAGGCCGATGCTTTCCACTCTCAGCACCTTTCTAGAAAAGTCTTAAATGCATGGCCCAGTCCAAGGTGGCCAAATCCACACCCTCTTGACATTGATTAAAAGCTAAGGCCTCAAATTTATCAGCAGTACATAGTTTCAGACTCCAACATACCCACTGAAGTTCCAGCACCCTCTTTATGCCAGGTTACTTTTCAGTTGCCTGCTACTGAGTGAGACCCAATCAGAGCCCTGTATGACTCCGGAGACTTTGCAAGACTGCTGATACTTCAGTGAACCATGAGTCATCATCTCCGACGGACCTCATGGGAAGAGATCCCAGGCACAATAATAGAAGGCAGTATTCTGAACCTCCATTCTCAACCAGGCAGATGTCATGTAAAAATTAAAAAAAAAAAGGCTAGGCATGTGGCATTTCCCTTGGCAACTAAGAAAAAGAGTGCATAGCTTTCTCACAGGGGTTGTTCAAAGCTGTTAGGTCTTTGAAACCTACCTGCTTTGGGTCTTCACAACCACAGGTTGCTACTCAAAAACCTAAACTGGTTTCATCCTCTTCTGAAGAACAAGTCCACGATTGTCCTGTAGACTACTAAATTCAGCTGCATTCTCCAGGGCAAATCTCTTCCAATGAGGAGGACTCCCTTGTTGAGGAAGCTTCCTTTGGGAGACTATCCAGGACATGATAAAATACTTCACATGGCAATCCATGCAGTTCTGTGATGATCAGAAGAGGTATTAACCTCTTGGAGATGAGTACCCTTGGCTCTTCTCCAGTCCCTCTTGTCCTTGTGCCTTTCAGTCCACCTCCTCTGCACCTGATTCTTAGCCATCAGCTCCTAAAAGACCAGACAGGTTTTACAAGGTGCCTGATGACTCACTATTTATACAAGAACCTAGTAGCAGACCTCTCTTCTATGATTCTCTTCAGATGAGCCCTCCATCTGCCCAGTGCTAATGCCCTACCTTCACACTAGGAGAGTAGAGCTATGGATAGATGGTGAAAGAAGGTTTACACCTCTATTGCACTTGCTTTTAGGGCAGTTGACTGTCTGACTCAAATGACAAAATACTTCATCTATGTCCTTCATTCTTTAAACAAAGTTATGCTTGGCCCTCTTACAGTAGAGTCAAACCAACAAATACAGAACTTACTATCTCAACCGTCTTAAACAGCCCTAGAAAACATTAAGTGCAGTTATGATACAGTAGATATTTCTTCTAGGTCAACTGCCACTGGATCGGTTATCTGCAGATAAACATGGCTGTGCAGTCAGCCTATCGCTGAGGATTTCAAATCAAAACATTTAGAATCTCACTTAGACAAAGACATGGTGTTTGGTGCTCAGACTGCCAGTCTGTTCAGAACTCTCCAAGACCAAGTTAAGATTATGAAATACTGCAGACAGGTTCTACTATTCAGCCCCTAGATACTATAGGAACTCATTCATTAGAAGAGGTCCTAGAATATTGCAAAAACAACCCCCCCCTAAAAAAAGGTAGTCTGACAAACCCAATAGGAAATCCCCAACTAAGAGGTCTACCTTTTGAAGTAAAAATTTGTGACACTGCTGCAGCACCCCTCACCCCCAATAATCCTCTTTCCAAAAGATTGTTGCTCTCCCTGGCCAAGTGAGAAGCTGTTACCAGTGACAAGTGGGTCCTGTCCATCAGGTACAGTCATACCATGTCCTGGGAAAATATTCCCTGTCTGAAAGACATGCCACAACTTTTACACAACCAAATATCCCTTTTTTCCCCACATTATTCAAGATTTCAAGTCAGCACCATTGAACAAATCCCAACAGACTTCATGGTAAAAGAATTTTACTCCAGGATTTTCTAGTGCTGAGCAAAGATGGACAGTGGGGACCCATCCTAGACCTGTCTGTCCTAAACACTTGCTTAAAGGTACCATCTTATATTTATCTTGCATTTATATTCCCCCTGGTGAAAACATCGCGACCCTAGAAAATATTCTGTTATGGGCTTCAAAAAATATCAAACTTGAGACTTACATTCTAGGTGATGTCAGCATTGACTGGAATAAAATTAATAACAATACTCCCACTCTCTCTATTAATCTTTATAACTTTACTCAACTAATAAACAGCATTACTAGACCCAACAAAAATAACCCACCAGGGTCCATCCTAGACTGGATCCTAGTCAGCCATCCTAATAAGATCTCCAACTCTGGTATTTTACCTCATTCAATAAGTGACCATCTTCCAGCCTTTATTCTCCGAGCTGCCCAACACCTCCCTCACCAACACCAATATGCCCATACTCACAATCTCACTCATTTTAACCCCTCTATATTCTCTGAAACCCTTAAACTAACTAACTGGGATATCCTTAAAACTCTTCCTCTAGATGACGCAGTGGTGTAGGCTTCAATACTACCTTCCTTAAAATTCTAAACTCTCAAGCCCCACCGCGAACAAAACGAATAAAACAAAACTCTGCCCCTTGGCTAACTAAGGACACTAAAACTCTTATGCATCAAAGGGACAAAACCTGGAAAATATATAACAAAAATAAACACCCAGATACACTCCTTCAATATAAGCAACTCCGCAATCTAACCAAAAAACTTATCACAAAAGATAAAAAATCCTACTACACTAAACTACAGTCTACCCTCTCAAAAGATCCCAAAAAAATCTGAAATTCCATTAACTCCCTCTTACACCCAGGCTCCAAATCCAATCCCTGTCCCGACGACAAGAAGAAGACCAACACAGAAATTGCATCCCTTTTTAACTCCTTTACCAATTCTACGACGACAAGAAGAAGACCGACACAGAAATTGCATCCCTTTTTAACTCCTTTACCAATTCTATAGCCGAATTGACCAAAACCTTCTCTAAATCTACACTCTGCCCTCCACCCAATCCTTCTCCCCGCTCCTCTCCCCACTCCTGCTCTCCTAATCCCCCTACCACTTTCCACTTAAAACCTGTATCCACCAGCTATATTAAAAAACATCTGACCAAACTCAAGCCTTACTCTAATGCCCCCGACAATATCCCATCTCTCTTTCTCAAACTTGCAGCTGATGGCATTGCCATACCAATCAGTATTGTCATCAATAGATCCAGCCAAGAATCTTATGGTCCCAAACTATGGCGAGCAGCTTACATCCTGCCCCTTCATAAAGGAGGCAAAAATAATAGCACTTCTAATTTCCGTGCAATAGCCATTCTTTCCCCAATTTCTAAAATCCTGGAAAAATGTATCCACCAGCAACTCCTGCCCCACATACTAAATAACCATCTCCTTACCCCTACTCAGCACGGCTTCCGTCCTGGCCACAGTACCATTACTGCTCTACTCTCTTTCTTGGATATTGTCAACCATGCCCGTGACTCTGGAGACATTGTCTCTACTATCCTCCTTGATCTTTCCAAAGCATTTGACACTCCTTCTCAACCACCTTTCTAACCTCAATCTCTCTATTGATTCCCTTTCTTGGTTCAAAAGTTATCTCTCAGACAGATCGCAAGCTGTGAAATGGCAAACAGAGACCTCTTCCTTCCTACCCCCACCGGAGTTCCACAGGGTTCTATTCTCGGACCTATACTCTTTAACGTGTTCATCAATAATTTTCACTGTACAATTCCTCATTCTCAAATAGTCCAATATGCAGATGACTCCACTCTAGTCTGCTCTGCCTCCAGCCTTCCCGAACTCCAGTCCAAGACCCAATTGGCCTACACTGCTAAAGAGAATTGGATGCTTCTAAACCATCTCTCCCTTAATGCCAATAAATCCCACATCATCCTTTTTCCCCCTCTAAAGCTCCTCTACTTGATAAATCCTCTTTCAAGATTACAAGCCTCACCCACTCCACAATAGAAGTTGTTACTCATGCCAAGCTACTTGGTGTTACTATTGATGAACACCTGAAATTTAATACTCATGTTCAACTAAATATGAAAAAAAACCCACCAGAAGCTTGGTATGCTTTATAGAAACGCTAACTTCTTAACATTAGCTACAAGACAAACCCTCGCTTCCACCTTACTTCTACCTTCTCTATTATATGGTGCTCCTCTTCTAACGAACCTAACAGCTTCCATCTCCTCTAAACTAGAAAGTTGCTACAACAAAATTGCCAAATTCGCCACTAACTCTTTTCATTCTACTCACCATTGCATCTCCCTCCATAGTCTCCAATGGCTCGAACTCCCTAATCATCTTGACTACCTCCAACTTACTACTGCCCACAAACTAGTTTTCAAACCCAATGCTTGCCCAGCTCTTTCGAATATCCTACCTTTCTATACTCCTCTCAGGCCCCTAAGATTAGGCCACAAAAATCTTCTTTCTGTACACAAACCTAAACGACCACCTGGTCACCTACTCCTTTCTTATACTATAGCAAAGAAATGGAACCTGATTCCTCCCCAGCTAAGAATCGCCACAAGTCCTGAACAATTCAAATCTCTGCTCCATTCTCTCCTCCTCCAAAACAGGAAATGTAATTGTATACTTCCCACCCAAGTCCTATTACTTCCCCCTCCTGCCCCTCATCTCTCTAATCTTTCTTCTGCTCCCCATACTCTACATTTCTTTTTTTTCCCCTATATTAATCTCGCTGCAGATACCCTTTAAATCCTCACTTCCCCTCTGCTTATATGCCTTCTCCTGCTACTCATCTTTTCCCTCTTCTCTCAGCTACTCAATCTGCATTCTTCTACCAATGTATATGTGTGTATGTATATATATATATATATATATATATATATATATATATATATAAAATAGTATTTCACTTTATTAAATTAAGTGTGCAATATTAAGGAATATGCAGCTTTAAAAAGTGCAAAGTGTTTGTTACATGGAGCTTTTCTCCCTGGGCCTCCACTGAAAACTGGCCTTCGGGCCCAGTGGACATCCCCGGTTATCAAACTGGAAATAAATAAATAAATAATAATAAATCTTTCAAAATGGCACACTTCTGCATTTCACCCCCCCCCCCAAGCTTTCTTAGTGTCACTAGATTTGAAGAAGGCCTACTTGCAAATACCCATTTGTCCTTCGAGATTCCTCAGATTTTCCTGTGGCTCCTTGCATTTTTAATTTATTACTCTGCCTTTTGGTTTCTTTCCACAATTAACACTGGTAAAAATACAGTCCACAGCCGGAAAGTTAACAGGAACCAGGATATCTTTGTTTAAGTAACTTTTATTAGAACCTCCAAAGATGCAATAAAAATGAATCAAGCGCTTTCGCCCGGGCACTCCCAGGCTTTATCAAGATAAAAAACAAAAAACTTTTCTTCCTTATATACAGCGTTACTAATTGATTAATTGTAAAATTGATCTCATTAAAATTGCAATTGTTATTTAAAGCTGTAAAGGTTGTTTTGAAACTGTTTGAAAATTATTTTAAAATGGAATCGTCATACTTCATTTACTACAAATATATTTTATATATATATATATATATATATATATATATATATAAAGGCAAATTAAACTTAAATAAAACATGAAAAATTTATACTTGAAATAAAATATGTTAAATAATGTGAACATTTAAGGTACTGTGCACTAATCTAAGATTAGTTACTTAATCAAAGGTATCCTGGTTCCTGTTAATTTTCCGGCTGTGAACTGTATTTTTACCAGTGGTGGTTGTTCTGCATTCGTTTTTTGGCTTATCTGTTCTTTCCACAATTCCAGTAGTGTTCACAAAGTGTCTAGCTCCAGTAGTAGCTTTCTGTCACACTCAGGAAATCCAAATTTCTCCTACAACGGTGACCTTCTGATCCAGGTTGTCGATCCAGAAATTCGTCAGCATCTACACTTCAAGCAACTCCTGACATGCCTGCAGTTCACTGCAAAATACAAAAAAATCCCATATGGCCCCTACACAGGATCTGGATTTCCTGGGCTGGAGACTTGGCACAAAACAAAATGCATGCCTTCTTCCTCCAGCAGAAACTTTAGTCTGTCCATTTTTTTTTTTTTTTTGAAAATCTCTCCTCCACAACCCATTGCTCAGCAAGGTGTGAACTTTGCGGGTCATGGCAACAACCATCCTTGATCAGACTGTACATGAGGAACATTCAAGTGTACCTGAAATCTATGATGATCTTCATGTTTCACTGTTGCAGTCATCACATTTGGGTTATCTGCTTGCAGTAGCCCTCAGTCTGCCTGATTATCAAAGTCTTAGATCCTGCGTCGGTTGGTGTCTCATCTTCTGTGACGTCAGGTAGTCAGGGGTATAAAGCATGCAGCCGACGCCATTATATCAGTGTCTCTTGCCATACGGTGTCCGAAGCAGAAGCAGTTCGCAAGTCCCGGTCTGCCGACTCCTTAAATTTTCGTTTTCGAGTTTCAGAACCGAAGTCTTCAACTAAAGCGAAGTACCCCGTTGGGGAAACTTTTTCTTGCTCTAAACCGATGTCAGTAAAAGTCAATAATTGTATTTCTTGTGGAAAGCAAATACCTCAAAGATTTTCACTTCTACTGTATTCCTTGCCTAGGCCCTGACCACGACGTAACTTGCTGCTGGTTTTGTGCCTTATTTTAAACCACAAACTATTCGTCATCTGTATATTTTCGCTTCTAAATATTTTGGTACTTGGTTCAATTATCCAGATATGTCTTCGGTAAGCCATCTGACTACAGACATACCGAAAAAAAAACAATGATAAAGACAGACAGGCCGCCTAGGTCTAAAGCTGCCGCAGACGCTTCTCCTAAGCTAGTCAATAGTTCGCCGGTTCTCAGTGAGGCACTTTCAAAACCCCTGATACCCGCTACCTTAGATTCGCAGGCCTCTACTAAGACCCTTTCAGAGTCTGGTATGCCGCGAGATGCTTCAACTGTGGAACCTGTGGATGTCTCTACCTTGGATGGGTCCAGAGCCACTGTGCAGGCACCGGCTTCTGAGGGTTGTGCAGGCACCGGCTTCTGAGGGTGTATTCAGGCCTACGGACTTGCATATTAAACCAACGTCATCTTCTTCTTCAAGGCCTAAAACTCGAACCATGCCTAGGAAACCAATGCCCAGACCACATGGTCGTGCCTCTATGCCTAAAAAAACAAATAAGAATGGCTGAAGACCTTAATATTTAAATCAGGGGAAGCCAACCTTCCCCCTCTGAGACCTAGGAGTAAATTTGCTTATGATACTTCTGACCAGAATTCTGAAATTTCTGTCTCCTTTGATGACCATGATTTACCCTTATCCACCTGTGAGGATTCTGATGCAGAGGACTCTATTCCCTCTGTTTCTCCCCCAGAGGGTTTTTCTTTTAGTGAAACCTTGCATACTGTTAGGGAGCATTTTCACTGGGAAAGCCAGGATTACTCTTAATCTACAAAGAGGCTTAGAGATTTCTTACTCCTGCCCCAACACAGGCCTTAAGCTGTCCCTCCTGTGCTGGACATTGTTGACTATGCCTTTTCGGAATCTAGCTTGGCCCCTGACTCTTTACCTCCTGCTCCCAGAAAACCTGATAGGTATTACGGGGTTCCTGATTCTCACAAGTTCCTTTTAAAAATCCTACTGCGGATCCTGAGACCATTTCACAGGGACCCAAGGGCGTTAAGGCTACTACTGCCAAAAATCCTACCCCCTCTAATAAAAAGATTCCAGGGCCCTGGATAGATGGGGTAAGAAGGTATACACCTCTGCAACATTGGCCATCAGGGCCTTAAATTGCCAGTTTCATATGTTAAAGTATCAGCAGCATATTATTGGATTGCTTAAACAGAAAATTATGTTGATTCCTGATTGTGCTGAAATTAAGGATTTACAGGATTTAATGCATTCTGCTGAACAGGTTGGAAAACATACTTTGCAATGTGGTTTTGATTCACTAGAGGCATCTTGCAGGGCTGCTGTCACCGGGTCTGTACTTAGAAGGAATGATTGGCTTAAGGAGCAATCTTTGCTAGATAATGTTAAAGCTAAATTGCTGGATGCTCCCTTAAATCAGGACTGCCTGTTTGGCAACAAAGCATAAGTTGTTCTTAAAATGATGGAGGCAAAAGCTAAATCTATACCAGCTGTTAGATTTCTTGCAAGTGCAGCCTCCAAGATTTAGTAGGCATTGGCCCTCAAAATATTGGTCCTTTCATGCCTCTTTCAGGCCTTCTCAGTTCAAACCCAGAACCAGCAGAACAACCAGGTTTCAGTCCCATGGTACGCACAGGACTAAGCAGCGGGGGATCTCACTTCCAAATCTCAGGGAGTAGTAAGACTCCCCCCTATGGTAAGCTGTCTCAATGACTTAACTTTAAAACTTCCAAGTGCTTCTCAACTGACTGCTCCTTTAGGGGGAAAGATTGCTCTACAAGCAAAAAACTGGGAACTCATTACCCAGGACAAATGGGGTTTAAACAGTTTCCCAAGGATACAGATTTCACTTCTACATGTTACCAGCCCCAAAACGGTTGGCTAGATCTACCCCCAAATCAGTGGGCAGAGGCTCAAAAGCAAGTACTCTCTCTCTCTCTCTCTCTCTCTCTCAAAATTAAAGGCTATTCAGACTGTACTCGGAAGAGGAAAAGCGACAAGGTTTCTACTCAAGAATTTTCCTGGTACCCAGAAAAGACAACTCATGGTGTCCTATCCTAAACACCTTTTTGGTAATTCCAAAATTCAAGATGCTAACTCTTCACCAGTTGCTTCCCATGAAAGGCAAAGATGCCTGGTTGGCAACACTGGATTTAAAGGAAGCCTACCTGCACATCCCAATCAGGGAATCTTGCAGAAGATACCTATGCTTCAAAGCAGGCTGAATGCACTATCAGTTCTCTGCACTGCCCTTTGGCTTATCTACTGCGCCCAGGGTATTCACAAAGTGCCTAGCTCTAATCATTGCATTTGGCAGGCAAAGAAATATTCAAATATACTCATACCTGGACGATTATCTAATTCAGGTGGAAAGCCAGGACATGCTTTTGAATCATCTGGCATTTGTACAAAAGGTGCTAACTTGTCTGGGGTACACCATAAACGAAAATAAATCACAGCTGGTACCCTGTCAACAAATTATATTCCTGGAAGCAAGCTTGAACACAACTTTCCAGATGGCTTTCCTCATGCCAGATAAACACATTAATTTGACAACTTACTTCAAACTAGTGGCCCCTAAAACCCTGCTATCTGCAAGGCAAATACTGCAAGCTTTGGGGTTCATGGCTTCGTGCATTCTACTAATTCCATATGCAAGACTGCATATGAGGAAACTACAGTGGTATCTAAAAGCCTATGGTGTCAACATTCTCAGGATCTACAAGCAATGATTCCTATCATACCTTGCCTACGGTTAGAATTCGTTGGGTGGGCAGAGGCCTGCCACCAAAACAAGGGACTACCGTTCACTCTACCCCCTGCTGCCCAAACCCTAACAGACGCATCAGACTATGCATGGGAGGCTCACCTGGCAGGGAAGTGCATTCAGGGCAAATGGAACACAAGTCAAATGCACGTGCATATCAGTCAAAAGAAATGTTAGCTGTACAGAATGCTTTGACAGCGTTCAAGGACCACATTCTTCCAGGACAATTAATGGTAAAGACGGACAACACCACTGTTATGTGGTACATAAACAAGCGGGGGGGGTTACCCATTCCTACCCCCTCTGCAGACTAGCCATGGCTCTGCGGAACATAGCCTTGAGCTACCAAGTGCATCTACAGGTTCAGTTCCTGCCAGGAAAACTAAATACACTGGCAGATAAACTAAGCAGAAATGTCATGGACCCACACAAGTGGAAACTGGAACCAAAAACTTTCAACATGTTGCTAAACAAATGGGGGAGCCCAGATATAGACCTGTTTGCCTCCCCCCAGAACTACCAATTGGACAAATTCTGCACAAGGACCCCCCACAAACAAGCTTGGAAAGTGGATGCTCTGTCCTTCAGCTGGAAAAAAAATCTATCAGTTTATGCCTTTCCTCCTTTGCCTCTCCTCTCCAAAGTACTACTAAAGATCAAACAGGACAAACCAAGGATGATACTGATTGCACCAGACTGGTCACGCCAACACTGGTACCCCCTCTTGCGCAGTTTGTCACAGCTAGCCCCATGGCACCTGCCTCAGACCTCTACCCTGTCACAGCAGGAGAACCAGATTCTGCACCCCCAGCTTCAAACCCTGAACTTAGCCTGGCTAATTACCTAATGTCTCTGTTACCATCCGTCAGTAAACAAGTGTTGGATGTCATTTTGGAGGCAAGGAGGCCTAGTACTAGAAAATCTTATGCTGAAAAATGGAAAAGATTCTGTGCCTAGAATAAAACTTAAGGGATGGCCACAACAGCGTCCAATTTACCTTAGATTCTTCAATACTTAACTGAGATGCTTCACAAGAGCCTTACGTTTTCCTCCATCAAAATTCACACAGCCATTTCAGCTCATTACAGCACAGAACCCACCCCACTTTTCTCATCCACTGCTCAAGCAGTTTCTCAGTGGGGCCAAAAACTTAAGACCACCTAGAGGAGCCCCAACTCCAGGCTGGGATCTTAACTTTGTATTGGAAAAACTCACTCTGCCTCCTTTTGAGCCAGCTGCAAGTCATCATCATCTTTCGGGTGTTCTCGTTAGGGGTCGCCACAGCGGATCATCTGATGTTCTTCGTGTGTCACTGTTGCAGTCATTACATTTGGGTAATATGCTGGCAGGTTGCCCTCAGTCGGCCTGATTAACAAAGTCTTGGGTCCTGTGTCTGTTGCTGTCCCTTCTTCCATGACGTCAGGTCGTCCGGGGTATAAAACATGCAGCCAATGCCATTACATCAGTTTTTCTTGCCGTGCGGTGCCTGAAACAGAAGCAGTTCGCAAGTGCCGGTCGGCCGATTCCTGAAATTTTCTTTTTCAAGTTTCAGAACCGAAGTCTTCAACTTAAAGCTAAGTACCCCGTTGGGGAAACTTTTTCTTGCTCCTTACTGATGTCAGTAAAACTTAATAATTGCATTACTTGTGGAAAGCAAATACCTCATAAAGATTTTCATTCATACTGTATTCCTTGCCTAGGCCCTGACCACGACGTACCTTGCTGTCGGTTTTGTGCTTTATTTAATCAGTGCACTATCCATCTGTACATTTTTGCCTCTAAATATTTCAGTTCTCTGTTTAATTATCCAGAAATGTCAGTTAGCCATCCGACTACCGGGATTCCGAAAAAAACGCAAAGATAGACAGGCCGCCGAGGTCCAAAACTGCCAGTGACCCTTCTAAGCCAGTCGCCGGTTCGCCGGTACTCAGTGAAGTGCTTTCGCAGCCCCTGATACCCGCTACCCATTCAGAGTCTGGTATGCCGCAAGATACTTCACCTTTGGAACCCGCGGCTGTCTCTACCTTAGATGGGTCCGGAGCCGCTGTGCAGGCACCGGCTTCTGAGGGTGTATTCAGGCCTACAGACTTGCATATTAAATCGACACTGCCTTCATTACTAAGGCCTAAATCTAGATCCATGTCTAAAAAACCGATGCCCAGGCCACATGTTCAGGTCCCTATGCCTAAAAAAACAAAGGATAAAAATGGCTGCAGATATAATTACTCTAATCAGGGGTAGTCAAACCCCCCCCCCCCCCAAAAGAGGCCTAGGGCTGAGCTTGATTATGAATCTTCTGATCAGGATTCTGTTTCTTCTAATGACCTGGATTTGTCCATACCTACTTATGAGGATTCTGATGCAGAGGATTCCATTCCCTCTGCTTCCCCTCCTGAGGATTCTTCTTTTGGCGAAACTTTACATACTTTAAGGGAGCGTTTCCACTGGGAAAGCCAGGAATTTTCTGATACAAAAAAGAGGCTTACGGATTTCTTTCTTCTACCTCAGTGTAGGCCTTTGGCTATACCTCCTGTACTAGACATTGTTGATGTGTTCTTGGAATCCAGTGTGGCCCCTGATTCCCTGCCTCCGGCTCCTTGTAAACCTGACAGATACTACAGGGTTCCTGAGTCCCACAAGTTCCTTTTCAAAAATCCTGATGTTCTTCATGTTTTACTGTTGCAGTCATTACATTTGGGTAATCTGCTGGCAGGTTGCCCTCAGTCGGCCTGATTAACAAAGTCTTGGGTCCTGCGTTGGTTGCTGTCCCTTCTTCCATGACGTCGGGTCATCAGGGGTATAAAACATGCAGCCGACGCCATTACATTAGTCTTTCTTGTCGCACGGTGCCCAAAGCAAAAGCAGTTTGCAAGTGTCTGTCGGCCGACTCCTGAAATTTTCATTTTCGAGTTTCAGATCCAAAGTCTTCAACTAAAAATCGATGTACCCCATTGGGGCAACTTTTTCTTGCTCCTTTCCGATGTCAGTAAAAGTTAATAATTGCATTACTTGTGGGAAGCAAATACCTCATAAGGATTTCCATTTGTACTGTATTCCTTGCCTAGGCCCTGACCATGACGTACCTTGCTGTCGGTTCTGTGCTTTATTTAATCAAAAAGGAATGCTAGCTGTACAGAATGCCCTGACAGCCTTCAAGGACTACCTTCATCCAGGACAGTTACTGATAAAGACAGACAACACCACAGTTATGTGGTACATAAACAAGCGGGGGGGGGGTACACACTCCTACCCCCTTTGCAGACTAGCCCTGACATGTGGAACACTGCTTTGACCGATCAAGTACAACTACAAGCTCAATTCCTGCCAGGAAGTCTGACTACTCTGGCAGACGAACTAAGCAGAAATCTCATGGACCCTCACGAATAGAAACTGGAACCATGGATTTTCAACATGTTGACATGCAAATGGGGAGCCCGGACATGGATCTTCTTGCCTCACCCCAGAACTATCAGTTGGACAAATTTTGCACAAGAACTCATCACAAAAAAGCCTGGAAAGTGGATGTTCTGTCCTTCAGCCAGAAAAATCTATCAATCTATGCCTTTCCCCCTCTGCCTCTGCTCTCCAAAGTTCTACTAAAAGTGAAACAGGACAAACCAAAAATGATTTTGATTGTTCCAGACTGGCCTTGCCAACATTGGTACCCACTCCTGTGCAGTCCGTCACACCTTCCACCATGGCACCTGCCTCAGACACCTTACTTACTGTCTCAGCAGAACAACCAAATTCTGCACACGCAGCTCCAGACTTTGAATCTTGCAGCGTGGCTAATCACCTAAATTCAACCTTGGCATCCCTCACCAAACCTGTGATGGATGTCATTTTGCAGGCGAGAAGACCTAGTACTAGAAAATCTTATGCTGACAAACAGAAAAGATTCTGTGCCTGGAATCAGTCTCAAAGGATAAGCATAGCAGTGCCCAACATTCCTCATATTTTCCAATACTTAACTGAGATGCTTCACAAGGGCCTGTCTTTTCTTCCATAAAAATCCATGCCTCAGCCATTTCAGCTCATTACAACACAGAACCTCCCCTCTTCTCTCATCCTGTGCTAAAGCAATATCTCAGAGGGGCCAAAAACTTAAGACCACCCAGGAGAGCTCCAACCCCAGCCTGGGACCTTTAATTTTGTATTGGAAAAACTCACTCTCCCTCCATTTGAGCCAGCTGCTACTGCAGACTTAAAATTTCTCTCCTGGAAAACAGCTTTCCTTTTAGCAGTCACTTCAGCTAGAAGGATTTCCGAATTACAGGCTGTTATGGCAGTGGAGCCTTTCATCATTTTTCATGCGGACAGGGTATCTCTCAAGGCCAATCCATCCTTCATGCCTAAGGCGGTATCCAGTGTGGCTCTTAATCAGACCATTCATTTGACAACTTTCTTTCCCAATCCGCAGAACAAGGGGGGAGTGGATTCTGCATTCATTGGATGTACACAGACAACTTAGATTTTACTTAAACAGGACTAAATCTCAAAGAAAGTCTGAACTGCTGGTAGCATTTGCTGCAGGGACAGAGGGAAAGGCTATTTCAAAGCAAACCATTTCCAAATGGATAAGCCATTGTATTTGTTTCTGCTATAAGCACCATGGAAAAGCTATCCCCCAGGGGATCAGATCCCATTCCACCAGGGCTGCATCTACTTCAACAGCCTTTCTCAGAGGTGTTCCTACCAGGGACATTCTAGAAGCTGCTACATGGAGCTCAGTTCATACTTTCACCAAACATTGCCATTTGCCACTTCTCTAAATCCTGAGTTGGCTTTGCCACTGCTGTCGTGCAGGGCCTTATAGCTGGTCCTAATGCTGTATAATTCCCTCCACTCAACCATAGCTTTGGGAATCTGCCCAAATGTAATGACTGCAACACTGAAACACGAAGAACATAGTACAGTTGTATACACTTGCCATAAATGTAGATGCTGGAGTGTATTCACTGTTGCAGTCCTGGTTACCCTCCCCTTCAGCCCCCTATTTTTCTCTGCCGATACCTCTACTTTCTTTCACTATGCTTAAAAGCCCTTTTGGTGTATTTACTTTTGGTTGGAGGTATATTTTTTTGTGTTTTTTAATTTTATTTGCTCCCCATTTAGGTGGCACCTGACATTTGGGTCAAGAAAAACTAATGTAATGGCGTCTGCTGCATGTTTTTATATCCTTGACTACCTGACGTCATGGAAGAAGGGACAGCAACCAACGCAGGACCCAAAACTTTGTTAATCAGGCCGACTGAGAGCAACCTACCAGCAGATTACCCAAATGTGTAATGACTGCAACAGTGAATACACTCTTACATCTACATTTATGGTAAGTGTACACAACTGTACTTTGCAGATGCAGAAACCATTTCTCAGGGGCCCAAGGGCATTGAGGCTTCTACTGCTAAAAATCCTACCCCTTCTGATAGAGACTTCAGGGCGATGGATAGATGGGGTAAAAAGGTTTATACTTCTGCAACCTTGGCAATCAGATCTTTAAACTGACAATTTCATATGATAAAATATCAACAGCATATTATTGGACTGCTTAAACAGAAAATGTTGTTGATTCCTGACTGTGTGGAAAATAAAGATTTACGGGATTTTAATGCATTCTTCTGAACAAGTTGGAAAGCATACTTTGCAATGTGGTTTTGATTCTTTAGAGGCCTCTTGCAGGGCTACTGTTACTGGGTCTGTGCTTAGAAGGCATGCTTAGCTTAAGGAGCAATCTTTGCCTGATCATGTTAAAGCTAAATTGTTGGATGCTCCTTTAAATCAGGACCGCCTGTTTGGCAGTAAGACTGAAGAAGTTCTTAAAAAGATGGAAGATAAAGCTAAATCTATGCAAACTGTTAAAGATTTTTTTACAAGTGCAACCTCCAAGATTTAGTAGACACTGGCCTACTAAGAATTGGTCCTTTCCAGCCCCTTCCAGATCCTCTCAAGCCAAACCCAGACTCAGCAAAAACCCCAGGTTTCAGTCCCAGAGGACTCTCAGAACTAAGCAGTGGGGGGCCTCCACTTCCAAGTCTGGAAATAACAAAACACCCCCCTATAGTAAACAGTCTCAATGACTTCCTTTTAAAATTTCCAAGCACTTATTTTTTACCGCCCCTTTGGGGGGAAAGATTGCTCTTCGTGCAAAGAACTGGGAACTCGTAATCCAGAACAAATGGATTTTAAATGTAGTGTCCCAGGGATACAGATTTCATTTCCACACGTTGCCAGCACCAAACGAGTGGCCAGACCTGCCCCCAAATCAGTGGGCAGAGGCTCAAAAGCAAGTACTTTCCCTCTTAAGCATGGGGGCTATTCAACTGGTACCCGAAGAGGAAAAGGGACAAGGTTTCTTTCCAGGCCTTTTCTGGTACCCAGAAAAGACAAATCATGGCGTCCAATCCTGGACCTGTCTGCTCTAAACACCTTTCTGGAGATTCCAAAATTCAAGATGCTGACTCTTCACCAGTTACTTCCTATGCTAAGCAAAGACGCCTGGTTGGCAACTCTAGATTTAAAAGAAGCATACCTGCACATCCCAATCAGGGAATCTTGCAGAAGATAACTACGCTTCAAAGCAGGCTACTTGCATTATCAGTTCTCTGCACTGCCCTTTGGCTTGTCTACTGCGCCCAGGGTATTCACAAAGTGCCTGGCTTCAGTTATTGCATTTTGCAGGCAAAGAAATATTTAAATGTATCCATACCTGGATGATTGTCTAATTCAGGCAAAAAAACAGGGCATACTTTTAAATCATCTGGCATTTGCAAAAAAGGGTTCTTACTTGACTGGGGTACACCATAAATGAAAAGAAATCACAACTGGTACCCTGCCAACAGATTACATTCCTGGGTCCAAGCTTGAATACAACTGCCCAGATGGCTTTCCTGACACAAGAAAAGCAAATTAATTTGGTAACTTCAAACAAGTGGCCACAAAACCCTGCTATCTTCAAGACAAATACTGCAAGCCTTGGGGTTCATGGCCTCCTGCATTCTTCTAATTCCATATGCAAGACTTCATATGAGGAAACTACAGTGGTATCTGAAAAGTCTATGGAGTCAACATTGTCACAGCCTGGAAACAATGATTCCTATCATACCTTGCCTACACCTGGAGTTCCTATGGTCGACAGAGGCCTGCCACCAAAACAAGGGACTGCCATTCAAACTACCCCCTGCCTCCCAAACCCTAACTACAGATGCATCAGACTATGCATGGGGGGGGCTCACCTGGCAGGGAAGTGCATTCAGGGCAAATGGAACCCAAATCAAATGCATGTACATATCAATCAAAAGGAAATGTTAGCTGTACAGAATGCTCTGACAGCCTTCAAGGACTACATTCTTCCAGCACAACTAATGGTAAAGATGGACAACACCACAGTTATGTGGTACATAAACAAGCAGGGGGTACACATTCCTACCCCCTCTGCAGACTAGCCATGGCATTGTGGAACACAGCCTTGAGCTACCAAGTGCACCTACAAGCTCAGTTCCTGCCAGGAAATTGAATACACTGGCAGACGGACTAAGCAGAAACCTCATGGACCCACACGAGTGGAAACTGGAACCACGGATTTTCAACATGTTGACATGCGAATGGGGGAGCCCAGACATCTATTTGCCTCCCCCCCAGAACTACCAGTTGGGCATGTTTTGCACAAGGACTCCCCACAAACAAACCTGGAAAGTGGATGCTCTGTCCTTCAGCTGGAAAAACCTAACAGTCTACACCTTTCCCCCTCTGCCTCTTCTCTCCTTGTTCTACTAAAAGTCAAACAGGACAAACCAAGGATGATTTTGATTGCTCCAGACTGGCCGCGCCAACATTGGTACCCCCTCTTGCGCAGTGTATCGCAAATATCTCCATGGCACCTGCCTCAGACCCCTTCCCTGCTGTCTCAGCAGGAGAACCAACCCTCAGCTTCCAACATTGAACTTCAGCCTGGCTAGTCACTTAAATTCACCCTTATCCCTCAGCAAACCTGTGATGGATGTAATCTTGGAGGCGAGGAGACCTAGTACTCGAAAATCTTATGCTGACAAATGGAAAAGATTCTGTGCCTGGAACCAATCTTTAGGGATGAGTAGAGCAGCGCCCAATTTACTTCAAATTTTGCAATACTTAACTGAGATGCTTCACCAAGGGCCTGTCTTTTTCCTCCATTAAAATCCATGCCTCAGCTATTTCAGCTCACTATAACACAGAACCTCCCCTCTTCTCTCACCCTCTGCTCAAGCAATACCTCAGAGGGGCAAAAAACTTGAGACCACCCAGGAGAGCTCCTACCCCTGCCTGGGACCTTAACTTTGTTTTGGAGAAACTCACTCTACCTCCTTTCGAGCCACCTGCTACTGCAGACTTAAAATTTCTTTCTTGGAAAACAGCCTTCCTTTTAGCAATCACTTCAGCTAGAAGGAAAATTGAATTACAGGCCCTTATGGCAGTGGAGCCTTTCATCATCTTTCATGCAGACAGGGTGTCTCTCAGGACCAATCCATCCTTCATGCCTAAGGTGGTTTCCAATGTGGTTCTTAATCAGTCCATTCACTTGCCAATCTTTCCCAGTCCACAGAACAAAGGGGAACGGATTCTGCATTCCTTGGGTGTAGACAGACAACTTAGATTTTACTTTGACAGGACTACAACTCGAAGAAAACCTGAACAATTGCTGGGTAGCATTTGCTGCAGGGGCAGAGGGAAAGACTATTTCAAAACAAACCATTTCTAAATGGATAAGCCAATGCATTAATTTCTGCTATAAGCACCATGGAAAACCTATTCCCCCAGGGGATCAGATCTCACTCCACCAGGGCTGCATCTACTTCTGCAGCCTTTCTCAGAGGTGATCCTACCAGGGATATCCTAGAGGCTGCTACCTGGAGTTCTGTACATACTTTCACCAAGCATTTTCATTTACCAATTTTCTCTAAATACAGAGCTGAATTTGTCTCTGTCTTGCAGGACCTTATAGCTGGCCCTAATGCTGTATAAACTCCTCCTCCCAACCATAGCTTTGGGAATCTACCCAAATGTAATGACTGCAACAGTGAAACATGAAGAACATGGTACAGTTGTTTACACTTACCATAAATGTAGATGTTCAAGTGTATTCACTGTTGCAGTCCTGGTTACCCTCCCTCCAGCCCCCTAGTTTTTTGTGGCTATACCTCTACTTTCCTTTACTATGCTTAAAAGCCTTTTTTGTCTATTTGCTTTTGGTTGGAGGTATACTTTTGTGTTTTTGTGTTTATTTGCTCCCCATTAGGGGGGCACCTGACATCTGGGGCAAGAAAAACTGATGTAATGGCATCGGCTGCATGTTTATACCCCTGACGACCTGACGTCATGGAAGAAGGGACAGCAACTGATGCAGGACCCAAGACTTTGTTAATCAGGCTGACTGAGGGCAATTACCATCAGATTACCCAAATGTAATGACTGCAACAGTGAATACACTCGAACATCTACATTTATGGTAAGTGTACACAACTGTACTTTTCCATTTCTTCCTGTCCTCTGCATCTTGCTCTGTCACACTCTTTTCCTGTTACCTGGTAGCTTCATCCTTAGCATCTTTTTCCCAATATACTCAGCATCCCTCCTCAGCACATGTCCAAACCAACATAATCTTGCCCCTCTGACTTTGTCTCCAAACCTTCCAACCTGGGCTTGACCCTCTAATATACTTATTCCTAATCCTGTCCACCCTCGTCACACCCAGTGCAAACCTTAACATCTTTAACTCTGCCACATCCAGCTCTGACTCCTGCTTTTTTGTCAATGCCACTGTCTCCAACCCATATAACATAGCTGGTCTCTCTGCCCTCTTGTAGACCTCCCCTTTCACTCTTACTGGTACTCGTCTGTCACAAATCACTCCTGACACACTACTCCATCCAGTCCATCCTGCCTGTACTCTGTTCTTCTCTCTCCCACTCTCACCATTACTCTGAGCTATTGACCTCAAGTATTTAAACTCATCCACCTTCGCCACCTCTACTCCTTGCATCCACACCATTCCTGTATCCTCCCTCTCATTCACACACACATATTCTGTCTTAGTCCTGCTGACTTTCATTCCTCTTCTCTCTAGAGCATATCTCCACCTCTCCAGGGTCTCCTCCACCTGTTCCCTACTCTCACTACAGATCACAATGTCGTCTGCAAACATCATAGTCCACAGGGACTCCTGTCTGATCTCGTCTATCAACCTGTCCATCACCATTGCAAATAAGAAAGGGCTCAGAGCTGATCCTTGATGTAATCCCACCTCCACCTTAAACGCATCCGTCACTCCCACTGCAGACCTCACCGCTGTCACACTACCCTCGTACATATCCTGTACGACTCTTGGCATACTTTTCTGACACTCCTGACTACTTCTTCATACAATACCACAACTCCTCTCTAGGTGCCCTGTCATATGCTTTCTCTAAGTCTACAAAAACACATTGCAATGCCTTCTGACCTTCTCTGTACTTCTCCATCAACACTCTGAGCAAACATCGCATCTGTAGTGCTCTTTCCCGGCATGAAACCATATTGCTGATCGCTAATCATCACGTCCCTTTGTAACCTAGCTTCCACTACTCTTTCCCATAACTTCATGCTGTGACTGATCAATTTAATCCCTCTGTAGTTACTCCAGCTCTGCACATCACCCTTATTCTTAGAAATCGGTACCAAAACACTTTTTCTCCATTCCTCAGGCATCCTCTCACTTTCCAAAATTTCATTAAACAATCTGGTTAAAAATTCCACTGCCATTTCACCTAAACACCTCCATGCTTCCACAGGTATGTCATCTGGACCAACAGCCTTTCCATTCTTCATCCTCTTCATAGCTATCCGTACTTCCTCCTTGCTAATCCATTGAACTTCATGATTCACTATCCCACATCATCCAACCTTCTCTTTGAGCCAGCTGCAAGTGCAGAGTTAAAATTCCTTTCTTGGAAAACCACTTTCCTTTAGCAATCACTTCAGCAAGAAGGGTATCTGAATTGCAGGCCCTTATGGCAGTGGAGCCTTTCATCATCTTTCATGCGGACATGGTGTCCCTCAGGACCAATCCCTCCTTCATGCCCAAGGTGGTATCCAGTGTGGCTCTTAATCAATCCATTCATTTGCCAACCTTCTTTTCTAATCCACAGAAGAAAGGAGAGCAGATACTGCACTACTTAGATGTGCACAGACAACTTAGATTTTACTTGGACAGGACTAAACCTCAAAGGAAATCTGAACAACTGCTGGTGGCATTTGCTGCAGGGGCAGAGGGGAAGGCTATTTCAAAGCAAACCATTTCTAACTGGATAGGCCATTCCATTTTTATTTTTGCTATAAGCACCATGGAAAACCTATCCCACAGGGGGATTAGACCCCATTCAACCAGGGCTGCATCTACCTCTACAGCCTTTCTCAGGGGTGTCCCTACCAGAGACATCCTAGAAGCCACTACCTGAGTTCTGTACCTACCTTCACCAAGCATTACCATTTGCCAATTTTCTCTAAATCCAGAACTGGCTTTGCCACTGCAGTCTTGCAGGGCTTTATAGCTTGTCCTAATGCTATCTAAATTCTTCCTCCCATCCTTAGCTTTGGGAATCTACCCAAATGTGATGACTGCAACAGTGAAACATGAAGAACATAGTACAGTTGTGTGCACTTACTATAAATGTAGATGTTCGAGTGTGTTCACTGTTGTAGTCCTGGTTGCCCTCCTTCCAGCCCCCTGACTTAAAAGCTTTTTGGTGTATTTGCTTTTTTGTTGGAGGTATAACCTTGTATGTATGTGTATATGTGTGTATGTATGTATGTATATATATATATATATATATATCTATATGTATTTAATTGCTTCTCATTAGGGGGGCACCTGACATCTGGGGCAAGAAAAAGTGATGTAATGGCGTCTGCTACATGCTTTATATCCCTGACTACCTGACGTCACGGAAGATGAGACAGCAACTGACGCAGAACCCAAGACTTGGATAATCAGGCCGACTGAGGGCTACTGCAAGCAGATAACCCAAATGTGATGACTGCAACAGTGAATACACTCGAACATCTACATTTATGGTAAGCGTACACAACTGTACTTTCCCGGCACTGTCACCCCTTGGACACCCTGGTTCCCTTGCTCCCTTTTCTGAAAAAGGAGCTGGTTTAGTAGACGAGACAGGTCATCCTCAATCCAGGACACCGTTTCACACCACTACTTCCTCTTCAGTAGGGTTCACACAAATGCCTTGAACAAGGCATTTGTGTGAAGGAGGACATGAACATGATTGCACTGAGTGTAGGGCAACTGGCAAATTCAGTTGCTGAAGAAGCACATCAGTCTGAAGCAGAAGAGGGCTCTTCTACACCCTCTTCAAATCTTTGCATACCTCTGGAAACTCAATACACTCCTAGTGTACTCAGACAGGACCACAGCCATGTGACACAAACAGGACGACACCAGGTCTTATCAATTGTGCAGGTTAGCTAGGAGGTTTGGAACTTGGCCACGCAGATGGACATCACTCACAGCCCCATACGTCCCTTTTCAGCACTGAATGTTAGCAGGCTTCCTAATCTGCTCCATGAATGATCTCCATGAATAGACATTGGTCATCTGAAAAACCTTGTTCACCCTACATTGTGGCACTCCTCAGACTGCTATGCTTCACCAACCTTCCATCAGCTCCCCCAGTTCTGCACCCAGGATACCTTGTCCCATAGCTTGGAGTAGACCGATGCCTTTTCCTTCCAGTGGACAGGGAAGTTCCTCTGTGCCTTTTCTCCTTTGTCTCCTCTTCCAAAAATTATTTTAAAGCCATAAAATGTAGCACCCAAACTCCTTTTATTGGCACCCTTTTGGCTGAGGCAGCATTGGTTTCCCATGCTATTTCACCTGCCAAAGGGAAATTACAGGAAAATGCCTCTTCAACTGGACCTGATCACTCAGTAAAAAGGATTACTGCTTCACTAAAGTCTTCCATCTCTTAGCTTGACCTTATGGAGGATAGGATTTTGATTCTTGAAAGATACTACTTCTCTGAAGAAGTTGTTAAAGCCCTGCAAGACCCTCTGGTAGAAAATGGTACACAGCTAAATGAAAAAGGTTTCCCTATCGATGCCACAAATGTAGTAGAGTCACTCTTACCACAAGTTCTTACTATACTACAATATCTTTGCAAGCTACTTTGGTCAGGTTTGTTCTGTTCTTTACAAGCTCACATATCATCTATCAATGCCTGCTTTTCTCTTAGCCCTACACTTATGGCTTGAGTAGAGGTCAGTCTTTTCCACAGAGTAGCCCTGCATTTTACCCCACCAAGAAAACCCACATGTCCCCCTTGGGATCTTAATTTTGTGCTAGATTATCTTTCACTGCCACCTTTTGAACCAGCATCTTCCTCCTCTTTAAAATTCTGTACTTAGAAAATTATCCTCTTGGTTCTCAGCTCTGCTAGGAGAGTTTGAGTTACAAGCTTTCATTGTCATTTCTGTTTTTTCTAATTTTCACAAGGACAGGGTGACTCTTGTGGGGGCTAATTCATCCTCATGCTTAAGGTAGTGAAAGAGTTGTCCCTCAGTCAGGCTATTCACTTACCCCCTGTTTTGTGGATTAGGAAAGAAAGTAGGTAAGAAGCTTACATTCTCAGGACATTCACAGGCAACTCGGATACCCTTCAGAAGGACTGACCAGCTGTTTGTATCTTTTATGAGCCCTAAGCTGGGCAGCCTGTCTCCAAACAAATTTGCAGCTTGGAATTTTAATGTTCTGTTGTTCTGCACTCACACTATGGGTAATACCGTACCTTCCTGCCCTTAAACACATTCCACTAGGCAGTGGCTTCTTCAGGGGCTTTTCAGAAATTAGTAGACTCCAGGTCCATTTGGAGGCTGTCACTTAGTTCTCTGTACACTCCTTTACCAAACACTACAAAATTAATGCTTTCTCCAGGTCCATGGCAGCCTTTGTTAGGTTAGTCTGATCTGTACTGCTGGACAGCTCTTCTGCCTAGTAGTCAACCTCCCTTCCTTCCTCCTCTAGCTCTGAAAATCACCCATATGTCAGGAATACTGCAACACTGATTTCTGTCAGAACATAGTAGTTGTGTAAGAACTTGCCATAACCGTAGATGCTTTGCTGATCAACTTTGCAGTATTCCATCCCACTGTCCATGTCTCTCTTCCACTTTCCTGTTATCCTCTTTTGCTTTAACCTCTACTCTGTTACATAGGCGCAGGGGGAGTTTTCTTACCTTTTCGAGCTACACCCCTACTTGCCAACAATCTTCCTGTCAGTAGTTTTCAGGCTGCTGGCTTGGAGAGAGTCTGAGAAACCACACTTGTAAGTCCATCTTTATACCCCACTGCATATGAGCTGAGGTCATGTGTTGAAATATGACCTCAGGAAGTAAAGCTTTGGTACCCCGGCTAAACGGTGGTGACAACCCATATGTCAGGAATACTGCAACAGTGAAATAGGACATCTAGTCTTATTGTAACTTCTTAGACAGCTATACCTTTTTTCAGCCCTCTTTTTCCATGATGTTTAAGGGATTCTGTAACCCCTCATCCAGTTTTGGCAGTAAGCAAAATAAACAGTCTCATGAAAATGCTGGTAAACTGACATATAAGAAGTGGCAAGGGGGCTCCAAAAAGAATAAATGTATGCCCCGCAAAACAAAGAACAGTCCAAGTTAGAATAAATATTTGTGACCTTGTTTCTTTCCCACTCTTGCTGTCCCTTTACTTTTCCAGGAAACCTTAATCTCCACTTCTCTCTGTGGAAAAAGATTAATTTCAGATAAATGGGCTCAGAAGATCATTCATCAAGGTTATTTGATGGTAGAGGGATGACATTCCTCCTTTCCGGGGGGGGGGGTAATTTATCTTCTACAAGATCAAATTTCTCTGTTTCCCCCTGTCCAGCAACACGTCTCAGGGAATGATGGAGCCATTTTCCTCCTTCCTTGGTTGAACTGATCGTGTAAGAGAGGAGCTTGGAACTAAACCTTGTGTTTAAGGGATAAAATGACCATTTCAAGGCTTTACCAGAAAAGCTGACTCAGACTGTGCCATAGATTACTATAAAGGAAGGGTTAGATTGTATTTCCTTATTGCTTTCCTGTATTTTTGTATTTTTTATCATTTTATTGCTTTCTTCTATTTTGTATATTGTGTTGCACTTCTATTACACTGTTTTAATTGCGTTATGTTTGCTGCTGTATATTTAAACTAGGAAAGAAACCAAAGTTGCATCTCTTGAGTCTCAGAAATTAGAACAGATCATGTAAAATTAATTACATGTGAACAGGAGGAGGAGCTAGGAACTAAACGTATTTAAGGGGCAAAATAAAACATTTAAGGACTTTACTGGACAAACTGACTCAGACCATGCCATAGACTACTGTGAGGAAAGGGTTAGTTGATTTTCCTTGTATTGTTTTAGTGATTTCTTCAATATAAAGTGGCCTAGGTAGTGGTGGAAGTTCATATTGATCATTGCTGCAGTAGCCTTAGCTGTATGGGTTGTATCCTGCCAAAGATACAACAGCCACCCAGCTTCCAAAGTTTCGAGGCACCTTCCATGTACCTAGACTGTCAGGAAGCTTGAGCTGTGCTGGCTGAAAGGCAGGTCTGGGTGCAAAGCCTTTCAGAGCTTTACTGATGCCAAAAAGTATGCTCCTCTGAGGCTATCAAGGATCAACGGGCAGCTTGTGCTTCCTTTTTTGGACAGATAAGTTCCTTTTGGGGGAAAACTTCCACTTTCTTTATTTTGTAGATGTCATTACTTTCCTATTCAGGAAAGTTATTTTAAAGCTAGGAGTGTTGAGATGTGAAGGGTTTCTATCTCGCCGTTTATTTTTACAAATGGGTTCGGAGCTGATCCTTGGCTCCGAGTCAGCTTGCTACAAAGCTGGAGGTCTTCAGACAGCTCGAGGCCAAGTCCCTGCCTCATGATGCACCTAGTGCTACCGCAGATCTAGTTTGCCGCTGCAGTTGATCAGAGGTTCCTCGCATAGCTCAGACCAGTACAATTTTCTTTTCTAAAAATTATGTAGCTAGCATTGTTATTTTTCTCCCCTTAGAGTTATTCTTTGCCTTTAGCTTTTATGGCTTTATATGGATAGTCCCTTTCCCTTTGGTGTGCTTTTCATCATTATATATAGCTCTCTTTTGGCCTTCGCTTTTCTATAGGCCTGTTATATTTAAGAGTAGTTTAAACAAGTAGTTTGTATGCTTTAAAACAGTGACAGTTTAGTTGCAGTATTTTGATATATATAGCTTATTTAGAGTGAGTTAAATAAATAGTGTGTGTGTGTTTTAATAGTGACAGTTTAGTCAAAGCATATTTAGCCCGTAGTTTTTTAGGGCTTATTTAACTAGTTTTGCGTGCGTCTAGTCTTTGTTATACTATAGTAGTTTTTTTCTAGCTACTGTATAGTTCATTATGGCTTACCAGGATAGGGATGAGCATCCTAAGTCAGGCTTTAAAAAGCGTCCAAAATGTGGACATGAAATGTCTGTTAGATAGCCATGTCAATTGTGGGTATTGTCTGGGAGCCTTACACCTACAGGAAAGCTGCTCCATTTGTCATTTTTTTTCTTCCAGGGTTCTTCAGGATAGAAAGAGAAAGCTTATAGATGGAGGACTTCTCAAACCGTCCTTTCAGGAAACTTTGAGTGACCAGGACAGGTCTAGTTAATCTTCAAAGTCTTCTGTTTCTTCAGAAGTAAAAAAAAATCCAAAAAAACATCAACGTCTGCTCCACAGCCCTTGGAGCCGAGCAGCTTGTCTTTATGGAACTGGTCCCCAGTCCTAGAACCGGTATCCGAGGTTCTAAAATCTCCAGTCCTTCAGTCACTGCCTCCATCCATCCATTCATCTCTGTCCTCGATCAGCCTTTCTGATTTGGATGTGGATCGTGTGGTGCAGAAGTTGCTATAGGCACCGGCGTTTGCAAAATTATCGGCTCCTACCCAAGCGGTTTCGGAACCGAAGACTGTATTGCCATCAACTTCATTTCCTCCTCCGAGCCATACCGGTCTTTGGAGCTGGAGGAGACGGACCTGATTGTTGAGCCTTCGGAACAGACTCCTGTTCCAGTGCCATCGGTTCCATTTACTCAGACGTCCTCTGCACCAATCGAGGAGTCTAGGAACAGACACTCTCCGGTTGGGTCCGGGGAGGGGAGTCGGACTGACTTATCAGTTTCGACTTTGCCTCTCGGGGCTTCGGCTCTGATAAGCTCGGCTCCTACTTCTGCTTCAGAGCCCACTGTCCCAGTGCCAGGGGGATCAATTGTTTCCTCTGATCCAGCGGTCCTTTCTCATCGGAGCAGAGGTGCTTTTGAGGCCATGAGGAGGGTGATGTGTCTCAAAACATCTACAACTTCAGGTCCAACTACCTCCTCCCCAAAAGCGCCTGTGTCCACTTCGGCTTCACAGATCCTGTCAAAGCGTAGAGACCCTGAGCCTCAGGAAGCCCCACAGAGTGGCCCCTTCTCTTCCGAGACCTCACCAGAAGTTCCCAGGAAGAGAATTTGTAAGAGGCAGCATCTAGACTCCCCACAGGAGTCTCTCACGTCAGACACAGACTTAGATGAATCAGAAGGGTCCCCACGGTCCCCCTCTGAGGATGTCTCATTTGCTGAGATATTAGAGCTCCTTAGGCAGAGGGGTGGCTGGAAGTCCACCAACCCTACTGAAGATGAGCCTGTTTTCCTGAAGACTTTCAGGTCTCAACCCTCCACCTTTTGGGTGTCTCAGCCCTTTGATGAGCTCATGGAGCTGGTCTGATGAAAGGCGTGGGAGTCTCTGGACACCATGGAGCCTGTCCCTAGGAGGCCCAATAAATTTATTTCTGCTCCCCTCCCAGGAAAAGTCTTTCCTCACCAAGGGAATGCCAGTTGATGCCATGGTGGTGGCGGCAGCCACCAAAAAAGAGATGTCAGAAACTTTTTCTGTCAGTCCTAACAGAGACTCTAGGATCATGGATAGATACGGGAAGCGCACATACAGTTCAGCGACTTTTGCCATGCATTCACTGAACTATCTCACTCATTTTACGAGACTTCAAAGAGACGTCCTTAAAGAGCTTGGAGATGCTTTTCAGGGTACAGTAGCTGTAGGAACTTCAGACATTTTCCTCCCAGCTCGCTACCCTCAATTCCATAGTGATCTCGTCAATGCGTCTCATTTTGTATGCAGCTGATGGAGCGAGTAGGGCAGCGGCTACAGGAATTGCTCTCCGGAGACATTCCTGGATGCGCTTGTGTTCCTTCGCGGAGCCCTTTAGGTAATCTTTTGTCAGCACCCCTTTTGATGGCTCGTCCCTTTTCGGGCCAAAAGTTAAGGAAACTTAGACCAGGCATGAGCAGGAAGCAAAGACTCTGTCTGCCGTCAGAGTCCGTTTTTCCACCCTTACTAGACCCTACCCCAAGGGTCAAAAGGGAGGAAAGATGTGGTTCAAAAAAGTGTAAGGAGCCTGTCTGGTTACATGGCGAAACACCCTCTAGGGGCAGAGGAGGGGGAAGTAATGGAAGACGCCACCCTTGCAGCAGAGCGGGTCCACAAAATTAGGGCTACAGAGACCACTTCTTTGGGAAGCCCTACCAGCACTCCTGAAAGGAGGCCTGACTGTCCTACTCTGGAGGCAGTTGGGGGTCTCTTATCTTTGTATCCAGATGCCTGGCTCAAAATAAATGACAGCTGGGTACAAAGTATAGTTTCCAGAGGATACTTCATTCCTTTTGCCACTCCCCCTCCATTGACAACAAAAATCCTGGATGTTTCACCCAGTTACAGGGAACAAGCAATAGTAGAGGTCCAAGCGTTGCTAAGAAAGAGTGTCCTCCATTCAGTCCCAGCAGACCAGACAGGATCCGGGACTTGCTCACGATTCTTTAGTTCCAAAAAAGACAGGGGACTGGAGACCTATTTTGGACCTCAGCAGACTAAACAGATCTGTCAAGAAAGAGAAGTTCTGGTTGGTCATGCTTCAGTCAGTACTTCCCTTTTTAGGGAAAGACAGTTGGATGTGCTCGATAGATGTACAGGATGCATACTACCATACAAAAATGGCCAGACCACCCAGGGATCACCTGCACTTCCGGCTGGGAGCCAGTCATTACTAGTTTCGAGCCCTGCCCTTTGGTCACACTGCAGCCCCCCCAGAGTGTTCACCAAATGTATGGCAGTGGTCATGGCTCACCTGAGGTATTTAGGGTTCCAGGTGTTTCTGTACCTAGATGGTTGGCTCCTCTCCAGAACCACCAGGCATCAGCTAATACAAGCCAAGGACACCACTCTTTCTCTCTGCAGTCATCTGGGCATTGCAATAAATTCAGAATAATCTGTCTTGTCGCCATCACAACATATAGTTTTTATCGGAGAAGAATTGGACACCACCACCACTTTGAGACTTCCAGCAGAAAGAGTTTTACTACTTCGTCAACAGGTCCACAGTATCATATCCAAAGACAAGGCTCCAGCATTAGAAGTGCTAAAATTGTTAGGCATGATGGCAGCTGCAATATTACTGATACCGTTGGGTCGCATGCACATGCGGACTCTGCAATGGCTGTTATTCACTCATTGGTCTTACCAAGAGCTCCCAATGTCTCATCTCATAATGATCACACAAATGCATGCAAAAATTATCTTCAGTGGTGGTTGACCTCTCCATGTAACAATAGGTCGTCCTTTTGTCCTTCCCCCACCAGCGACCACGGACGCTTCCCTGATAGGGTGGAGGGGCATTTTCAGGGAAGAGCAGCCCAAGGCACTTGGACTAAACAGGAGACACATCTGCATATCAATGTCCTGGAGATGAGAGTGGTACTTTTAGTGTTGCAGTTCTTCCAGAACTCTTCCTTTGGGAACAACTGCAATTCAGACGGACGTCGTCGGTGGTCTGGTACTTGAACAAACAAGGAGGAACCAGGTCCTATTCCCTTCGTCGTGAGGCCCTAAGAGTATGGCAATGGACGACATCCACCCAGCGCTTTGTGTTAGCAGTGCACATCCCGGGGAAATCCAACGTGATAGACGAACTGAGCAGGGTAATTTTGTTGCCTCACGAGTGGTTCCTCAAGAAAGAGATAGCGGTGAGAATTTTCCACTGGTGGGGCTAGCCTTGCTGCAACCTTTCTGCCAGCCACATGAACACAAAATGCAGAAGCTACTTTACCCTGATTCTCCCTCCGGGAGAAGCCCCAAGGGATGCACTCGTAAACATTTTGCCTCCGGGTCTCCTCTATGTATTCCCACCAATTCTATTGATACCCAAAGTATTACAGAAAGCAAAAGCACTGGGAAGGACCATCATTCTAATAGCCCCTCATTGGCCTCGTCAGAGTTTGTTCCCCTTCCTTCGACTTCATCAATTGGAAGAGCTTTGGATTCTGGACCCAGTTCCAGATCTTCTGACTCGTACGTCGGGGGCTTTTCATCCCTCTTTTCAGTCCCTGAAACTGACAGCTTGGCTGCTCCAATTCTCAACACAGCCAGGTTCCATAACCTCTCAAATGAAACGAAGTACATATTGATATCTTCTCATAAGTCATCTACTAGGAAGCTGTATCTTAGCAAATGGAGAAGATTTTCTATATGGGCTTCTCAAAATTACATTGATCCTTACCCAAGCCCACTTTGCCTCCATATTAGAGTTCTTGACTATGCTTTTCAATAGAGAAGCTGCAGCAGCAACAGTTCAGGTTCAGCTTGCTGCTATCTCTAAGTTTCATCTTGGCTTTGAAGGATTAAACATAATGTCACACAAACTATCCAAAGCCTTTCTCAAAGGGACTTTTCATCTCAGACCCCCTGTGAAATCCCCTTACACTCCATGCAATCTAAATGTTATGTTTTCACGCATTATTTTCCCACCTTTCGAACCAGCTTCATCATGCGATTTGAAATATTTGTCATGGAAGACTGTCTCTTTAGTAGCCATCACTTCTGCCCGTATAGTTTCAGAGCTTCAGGCCTTGTCCATAAAGCCTCCTTATTTGATTTTCCATGCTGACAGTATCCCTGCAAACAAATCCTTCATTTTTACCCAATGTTTGTACTGAAACTAACCTTAACCAGATCATAGATTTGCCAGTGTTCTTTCCCAGGCACAACAACAACTTCGAGTATATGCTGCACAAGCTTGATCATAGCTCAGATTTTACCTCGATAGAACGAAAGAGTTCAGAAAATCAGAACAGCTTTTAGTTTCCTTTTCAGATTCCAGAAAAGGTATGCCAGTGGCAAAAATAACACTGTGTAAATGGTCATCTTGATTGTACCACATTTACTTATTCAGCTGCTAATCTACCTTTACAACACAAAATTAAGGCTTTTTCTACCAGAGCAATGTCCACATCTTCTGCCTTTTCTGCTAGGCTTCCTATAGACAACATTTGTGCAGCAGCCACTTGGTCAAAACCTCGTACCTTTATCACTCATTACAAAGTTGACAAGGCCTCCAAGGTCAGTGCCTGTTTTGGGTCTACTGTCCTGAAAAACATACTCCTGTGAGCCACCCAAGAAAGATGGTGCTTGGGATGCTACCCATCTGCAAGACTGAATAGCGAGTTAGAACAACTTCACATAAATAGGTTATGTACTCACCATAATGTCAAATGTGAGTTGTTCATCTCGCCTTCATTCTTTCTTCCCACCCTCCTTCCCCCTCCAGGGTTTTTCTTGGACCGAGATACTAGGTTTTTCCTGGTTGCTCAATCTTTCTATGGGTTTTCTCCTAAGGAGTGATAGAATGGCACATGGTATTATTATTATACACAGCAAACAAAATCTGAGGTAACTCTAGGTGCATGCGTAATGGGATAGTGACTTGACCTCGAGCTGTCTGAAGACCTTGAGCTTTGTAGTAGGCCGACTCGGACCCATCTGTAAGAATGAAGGCAAGATGAACAACTCACATGGAACGTTATGGTGAGTACATAACTTCTTTTTTTAATGGACTGCCTTGAGAATGTAATGTGCTTTTAAATTGAGCACTCGTTTTTTTTTCTTTCAGTTTAAAAGTAGTGCAAGGTAACTTAAAACATTTTTCTCCGGAGAAATGTTTTTTCTTTTGTAAGGCTGGCGTAGTGTTTTAAAGTGCTTTCTACTGTGTTCTCTTGGTCAGAAAAGTAACTTTTTTTGGGTTTGGTAATGTTTACTAGCAATTGGTGCTAGTCTTCCCCGAAAAGAGAGAGTTTTTGGCTTGACAGTGGAACAGACTACCAATCCCACTTGTTAGTCCTTCCGTCCACAAAAAGAAAACATTAAGCAAACAGCCTTTGTCACTGCAGCAGGCTTGCAGCTTTCCTCAGCTGCACATGGATTACTCTGCTATGGCCATTTGTTGTACCTCAGACCGCTCATCTTTTATCCCAGATCCCTGTGGTGTTGTAGTACCTACTTTAACTGCAGCCTGTGGGTTTGCCATGTCCTCTGCAGTTGTTGGGAGCCCCTCAGTGGCCAAGAGAGAACCACTCTTGTCGTTCCTGGGAGAGACAACTGTTAAGGTTTCCATGTTGCATCAGAATGCTGTGCCCATCCCTGAGGAAGCAACTGCTGCCATTAGTAATACGTTTGGCTCCATTTTTCCTGTCAAAAAGAAACAGAAAACCAAGCATGCATCTTTTACTCCTGAAATGTGTGAATAGGTGTAGTTTACTGGGTCTGGCTCAAGGTTTAATTCAGGCTATTAATCCTTGTTGTAAAGTAGTTTCTGGTAAAAGAAAAAAAATCCCCTCTTCCTAAAGAGATTCAAGATCCTGAACCTGAACAGGAAGGTGCAAGGATGGATATAGTTTTTTTTCATAGGTTTCCAGGAGATTATTTGGTTAACGGCTTAACTCATTGCAGCCGGGTAACAACTGTAGGTGCTTTTGCAGATGCATCCTACTGATGTCTCTAGGCATAAAATATTGCTTATTCAAATTTGCATTAATAATTTTAAAACAATGATACATGCAAAGTATTAAAATGTTTCATCTTAAAGCTTACACAATGGCAAACACAACTGTGACATTTGACTTCTGCCTAATGCAAGAAAAGAGAGATTAATTGCTGTTCCTATAATTATTTATATTGTCATAAATTTTATGGTTTTCTAAATATCCCAACAGCTAGGCAGCACAGATGGAACTGCTTAGCTTCATATGAAATTTCTCAACTGGCTGAACAAAATGCTACTAACAGTATGCGTTTAACTTGAGTGATTGTTGAGACATTGTAAGTTTACAAAATACTGCAAATTTAATAGTAACTGCTTATTGTGACTTATAAAATCCAGTTTAAAATCTAGAACCTAAGGAATACTGCCACTATAAAAAGTTTGTGCTGAACAGTTTGAAATTTACACTTCTTTAGTAATACCTGTTGTTCCAGAGAAATTAATATTTGTTTGAAATGTGAGGACATAATTTGATTCTATCAAAAAGTTTAGGCTGCACCCATTGGAAGTTAGTGAGAACTTCTAAACCACCATTGGAGGGAATGAGTTAAGAGCCCTTATAACCCTAGCCAGTATAACATGATTTTACTTGATATGTGGCCCCTAGGGCAAGAGGATGGCATGGATCTGTGTCTGTGCCTGGAGTGTCTACAGATTGCCCCTGTCCTTAAGGGTCATAGGCACTACCCCAGTGTGAATTTGTGATTTTCCCATCCATTGATCCAAATTGCATTTGAAGAGGACCAGTGAAAGGCTCTGCTTGATGTGAATAGGAAGCCTGTCCCAAAGAAGGGGCGATCTGTGAAATGGATGTCTCGCCAGCATGTTTTGTTAGAGTTGCTGACTAAGTTTAGATATCTAGAACAGGCAACCCTTGTGCTGTTTGACTTGCAGATGTGTAACAGCTTCATCAGGGTTGGACTTGTGAGTGCCTTGTAGGTCAAGCATAGGCCATCCCTTAATAGTTGGTAGGCGAAAAAGTTAAGGGATCGGGCTTTTAGTCTGTTTGCATAGGACATGTTGTTTACACCTTGTTTTCTTTGAGGAGCCTGTGAGGTAACTCCAGCTGCTGTAAGTGCCTAGTGAAGTTCATTTCAAATGGTCTATTGTACTAATGCAGGCTGAGTACAGCAGGACTATAATTTCCTTGGATGTGGATGCCATACATTTACTTATATGTTGTGCCACATAGAAGGACTTCCTCACCACTGTGGACATGTGATGGTCAAAGTTCAGGCTGGTATCTGTGTACCTAGATCTCTCACCTCTGAGTCTACTGTTAGGGGTGTGCTATTAGTGATTTAATTTGCACGGGTATTTGGCTTCCCAAAAGGGTATGGCACATTTTGTTTTAGGCCATGGTTCTGGCACCAGTCATTTGATCCAGGCCATCCTGGCGGATGTCTGCATCATTGGAAGATTCAGTGATTGCCCCCCAACTTGCAGTTATAGGCAAACTTTGTCAACCTTTTACATTAGCCTTGACTTCAGAGAAGTATATTCCAAACAGGAGTGGTCCCAACACTGAGCCCTGTGGCATACCACTAGTAACTAGCCTTTTACTGGATCTGGATTCACCCACTCTTAACTACGTGTCATGTCCATGAGCCATTTGGCTATCCATCTGGTGACCTGGGGATTTATGCCCAGTTTTGTCAGTTTATAATACCTGAGTGGGGAATTTTGTCACATGCCTTAGGTTGAGGTAGGCAGTATGTATGGTTTACCCTCATCCACGGACTTGGTGACTTTCTCAAGGAACTCCATTAGATTCAGTGGGCATGACCTGCCCTTGACAAAGCTGAATTGGGTTGGGTCCTGTATTTGGAGGCTTCCTACATTATTTATCAGGACCATGATTATTCTTTTCATGGCCTTGCATGTAAGACTAGTCAAACTTATTGGTCTGTAATTTCCCAGGTCATTAGATGGCCCCCCTTTTTTTTTTTTGCAGATGGAAGACCGTTGCTGTCCTCCACTCTGTTGGGAAAAGCTAGTACATAGGCTGTGGTAAAATAGACATCCTAATGGGCCTGATAAGTCCTGATTTAAGCTGTTTTAAGATGTAACCTTGTATATAGACAAAACCCCATTGAAGCCATTTTTTTAGCTTCAGAGAGCACAGTGGCAACCTGTTTAGTGATGTTTGGTAGTGGAGGGTATTTCTAGGGGGAGAACTGCGGGTGATAGGGAGGTGAAAGTTGAGCTGAATTTGTCAGCCAGCAGATTTGCTGCATCTCCTGGCTGAGTATAGATGGTGACATCTACAACTAACTTTTACCTCAAAGTTTACTTTCAGAGACTTGATTAGTTCTCTGGTTTGCTTATTTAGAATAATGAGGGGCGTTTTGCTCTGCTGAGCACATTCTCTGTTACTTCTCGACAGGATTTTCTTTCTTTTGTTATACAACCTATTAATACCAGGGGTCCACCAGGGTGACTTTTTTGAGGTTTGACCTAGGTTTATTTCTGTCTGTTACTGACATTTCTTTGCAGATGTTTATATGGTCACACAGGGCTTTTGTGTATGCCTCTGCATAGGTTTTTGTGTTCTCTGGATTTGGGGGAGCTTAGAAACTAGCTATGCTGTCCCATAATAGGGGGTAGTTTACCTTAGAGAAGTTGTTAGTTTTTTGAGTTGGGGGGGGGACTACTTTTAACGTTTATTTCAAGGAAGACCACTTTATGGTCTAATCTTACCAGTGAGGATATCGCACAGGGTGGCAGGGGTTGGGTGTGTGCAGTTTTCTGATATCTACTCAGAGAAGAGCTTGGTTTCTGATTCTTCCTGTGGGTTTTTCTTTCTCTGTGTGTATTCTTTAATGTGCCTGTGTTTTCTGTGGAAGAACACCGGTTTCTCAGTCCCTCAGATAATACTTTGAGTTGTTTGCAGAAGGATTTTCCAGAACCTGCACCCATTCCTCCTGTTCTGTCTGATATGAGGATGTGTAGTTGATCCTATTGTTGCTGAACACTTAATTACAGTGCTACTCTTTCTGATAAGGATTGGAAAATTAAGTGTGGGGGAAAGGGAATATTTCTGCAGCTTTGATTTTCAGAATTTTGAGTTGGCAGGCTCATATGTTAGTTTGTTCTAACTAATTGTGAATGAGGAGTGCTCCAAAGATCTTAACCTCATTACTGCAATCAATAGAACATGCTGGAGGGACAGGTTCATAACCCCAGAGACTGCCCATGCTCTGGAATAGACTTTCCATACATGTCAAGCAGAACACCTCACTGGCCCTCTTCAAGAGACGTCTTGATGAGTGGATGGGAAATAGAAAGTTCACCCCAGGGATCACTGTAGTGGCTGTACTTGATAGAGGCACTGGGAACTGACGTCGAGTGGCACAATGCCAGGGCACTTCTATGGGCTAGGCTTGTAAAGGCTGCAGGACCATTAGCCTAGTATACACCTATGAACCTTTGTTTTATCTGCTGCTTCTTCTTGTGCCAAAAAATCTGATTTAAGTAACTGTCTTTTTTTGTATAGGACAGTACGCATTGTTTGCCGTGTGTATGACTCTGATTCTACTTTCAGGGCTATGGCCGTTGGTACAGTTTTGAGGAGGTTTGCATAGCTATATTCTCAGAACCTCTCATTATTAAAAATGAGATTTTAAATTCAATCTTGGATAGAGATTTAATGTTTAGTCCCATTACTGCAGAGGTGATCAAAAAATGTGATGAAAGGGGCAAGCTGATCTAGGGACTTTCAGTCCTCCTTTTCAAAGTTGTCCAATGTATTTTCTATCTCATCCAGTTTTGCCAAAAAGAGTTAAGTCTCAACAAAGTTCAGATAAACAGATATAAGACGTGGCAAGCGGGTTCCAAAAGTAAGTCTCAGACCTCCCAAAACCAAGGACAGTTCAACAAGTCTAAATGACTGTTCAAGTGATCTTGTGATCCTGTCCCACACTGGCCCCTTTTTTCTTCCAGAAAATCTGAATCTCCACTTCTTTGACAACTGATTCTTTCAAACAAATGGGTTCTGAAAATCATTCATCAAGGTTACAGATGTCAGTGAGAGGAAATTCTTCCTTTTCGGGGAGTCAGTCCCTATCCTCAAGATCAATCTGTTTTTTCCACCTCTTCATTGCATGCTGTGCCAAGGAGTGGTACAACCAGTTGCTCCTTCCCAGATGGGGAAGGGTTTTTATTCAAGGATGTTCCTAGTGTCAGAGAAAGAAAGTGCCCAAATTCAATGGATCACTTCACAACCTGTTACCTCTTCTTCCTCTTTCAAGTTTCCTGGAAACACTAGACTTAGAAGATGCTTATCACATCCCTATTCATCCAGGGTTCAGATGTTTAAGGTTTTGTGCATCTGGATCCCATTATCAGTTTTCTGCCTTACCTTTTGACTATCCACTGCACCGGATTGTGTTCCTGAGATATCAGCTAGACATCTCAGTTAAAAGAGCTTTTCATCCACAGAAGAAAACAAGGTCTTTAGTTAGATATGTTTGTAAATTTTCTAATCGGCCTTTGGTCACTGTAAGGGAATACCTCAGTATTTTGGGTCTAATTACATTTATAATTCTCATGATGCCCCTAGCAAGACTCCACATGAGAAAGATACACTGGTATCTGAAATCTTTTTTGATCCCAGCATCAACAGCATTTATCTTTTCAAATCCCAAGGGGTTTGTCAGAAGACTTTGCATGGGGAGCAGTTTCACGAGGGATAAAATGCAGGGGGGTATAGGACACCAAGGACAGATGCAAATATATAAATATCAAGGAGGTACTTGCCCTCATCAATGCAGTCAACTCTCTGAACCATCTTTGGTCCCCTAGACCTCTTCAGGTGGTTACAAGCAATACCACAGTCATGTGTCACATCAAGCAAGGGAAAACCAGGTCGTATCCCCTTTGTAGACTCGCCATGTTAGCTTGAGAAATAGCTTTACAGCACAGTCTCTCTCTACAGGCATCCTGCATTCCATCAAAGCAAAATTGTGTGGTAGATGAGCTAAGCAGGACCAGGGCAGGCCCTCATAAGATTTAATACGTATGTAGGCAGTTCATGTAGACCCCTTAACTGCCTGTCTAAACCATCAACTGGCAAGATTCTGCTCCAGGACACCATGCAAAAAGGCCTGTTAAGAGAGATACCTTTCCTTTCCTCTGGATAGAAATGCTCTTGTATGCATTTCCACCCTTTCCACTAATATCATTGGTATTTTTGAAGATTCAGAAGGAATCTCCTAAGATCATTGAGTTGACTCCCTTCTGGCCCAGGCAACCGTTCTCCCTTTTGGAAGTAGCCAGGGACTATTACTACAAACTTCCTCATAAATGGATCTACTCACACAGGAACAGCTGTGTTTGATGCATCTCAACATCAATCATCTTCATTTGACTGCCTGCATGATAAGGTCTTAATTCCTTTTCAAGTACCTGTTCACGGAGGATGTGCAGCAAATACTAATGAATGCAAGAAAGCCTGCTACTTGAAAAATCATATATTAACAAATGGAAAAGGTTTTCTAGTTGGTGCCAGCAACATAACCAGCACCAGTTTGGGACTAGTTGTTTGGTTTTACAAGATATGTCTTCAGTTACTATTCTGTGTGCTTTTTTTTCCTCTATCCAGGTTCAGTTATTGGCCATTTCAGCATGTCTGCTCATGGAGCCTCCTATTTACATGCAAAATTTTCTTGAAAGGGATTTTACATGAGGTCTCCAAGAAAACCACTGTCTTCTGCTTGGGTTCTTAATTTTGTGTTATAGAAGCTTAACACATGCTTCAATTGAACCAGCTAAATCTGGTGACTTGAGGTTCTTAACATGGGAAACAGTTTTACTGATTGATATGACCTCTTCAAGAATGATATCTTGAGTTGTAAGCTCTTATGGCGAGTTAACCCAGTTTCATTTTCTATCGGGACAAGGTTCCTGTGAGAAGTAAATCTTTTATACCTAAAGTGGTATCCTAGTTTTAAGCCAAACTACAAATCTTCATGTTTTCTTTCCTGAACCTTAAAATGAGGGAGCAAATATACTCCATAACTTGGATGTCTACAGACAACTCTTGTACTAATTTGACAGACCTAAATCTTTCAGGTCTTCAGATCAATTGTTCATTACTTGTGAAGGTAAGAAGCGGGAACAACCTGTGTCAGAGCAAACTTTTTCCAAATATTATTCTAAGAATATTCTCACCATGACGAAACTATTCCAGGCAGGGTCAAGGTCCCCTCTCTACCAGAGCCGTTACTTCATCTGTGGCTTTTTGTAAAGGGTTAGATTCTAGAAGTTGCTACTTGGTCCTCTACATAGTTTTACAAAGCACTAGAAGCTTAATTTTTTTGTAGGTCCAGATCAAGGTTTGCTAGGACCATTCTCCAAGGGCTTCTTGCCCTCCTCTTCTACCTCCCAAATGTAGTTAGCTAAGGTAGTCTTCCCATATTGCTAAGGCTAGAGATCACTGTGATGAACATGATGCAGTAGAACTTGCCGTATCAGTAAAATGTTCAAATGATCACTGCTGCAGTAGTCACCTCCTCCGTCCATCCCTCTTTTTGTTTGTTTCTTGTTTTATGCCAGGATGTGGGCATTTATGTTTTGTTCCTAGCATTGTCCTTTCAGGGCTCAGTCACACTCTCTCTGCTGGCAGGAAAGCTGTGAATGGGCTTTGCACCCAAACTTGTCTTTTAGTCAGCTTAGCTTGACAGTTTGGGCATTGTGGAAAGTGCCCTGAAGCTTTGGAAGCTGGCTGTTGTATCCTTGAGAGGATATAACACACACAGCTTAGGTGAGGTTACAGCAGCAGTGATCATTCAGAAGTCTGCTGTTAATAGTAAGTTCATCTTACACAACTGTACTTTCTCCCTTCTTTTGGAAATGGCTAGGGGCAATTACCAGAAGCTACCTCATAGAATGAATCTTCTCTCAGAAGAACAGGAGTGTTTGATGCATTCCAACCTCAATCAACTTCAACAGACTACCTGAATGATAGGGTCTTGATTCCCTTTAGGCACGTGTTTATTGAGGAGATACATCAGGTACTACTGGAGGCAAGAATGCCTGCAGTGAGAAATGCATATATTAACAAATGGAAAAGGTTTTCTAGTTGATACCAGCAACATAACCAGCACCCATTCAGGGCTAGTGTCATTCTTTTACTCCTCCGTCAAGGTTCATTTATTGGCCATTTTAGCATGTCTGCCCATGGGTCTTTCAAGGCATTCTCATGTCAAGATGTTTTTGAAAGGAGTTTTGCATAAGAGACCTCCAAGAAAACTGGTGGCTCCTACATGGGATCTTAAATTTGTCTTAGCGAAGATAAAACTTGATAGCGTAACTGAAATCACTGTTGCAGTATTAATGAGTGGGTTATCACTGCTAACATCCAGTTGGGATACCATAACTTTAGCTTTCCAAGATCATAAACCCAATCTGTGACCTCTGCATGCAGGAGGAGGTGTTCATAAGTCGATGTATGAGCATAGTTCCTCAGATTATCTTGCTGCCAGCCTGAATGTAGATCACGTCTGTCAGACTGATTGTCATTTGTTTTTTGGTATTGTTGCTTATAAGTGCCCCATTGGGGAACCTTTGTCTGTCTTTTTTTAAACTCTCTCTTGTCTTATTGTTATGTCAGCTAAGAAGGATAAGTGTGGGTGAAGTTGGCAAATCCCATACAAAGACTTGTATACCCAGTGTCTTATTTTGGTTAGGAGCAGAACACTGCCGCAAGACCTGCTCCATTTGCTAATTTTTTGTACCCAAGACTTCAGGTCCTGTGTATCCTCCCTCAACACGTTTGGAGACCGAATGCCTGAAATGCTTGCCCCACTCCAAGATGGTGGATTCCGATTCCCCAGACATACATTCTTCCCTTAAGAAAAAGCTTAAATTGCATAGGCTGGAGAGACTGTCAGCCCTTTCTGATTCCAGCTTACTGAAGTTTCAGAACCTGCTGTATGTCTGAATCCACCTCATAATATCCTCTATTAAGTCACCTCTGGAGACCAGTATAGCATTGGAGGGCCATATGACTGAGGAATCTGCAGAGAAAGGTGAACTCTTATGGTGGAAGGAAAAGGTTACACTTGATCCAGGACTTTCCTTTCTGTCATCCAGTTCAGAAAACATACATAGATTCCTTGGACGAGGCATGGGGAGCTTAGAGAGGGATTCGTCGAGTATAGGGCAGATGGCAGTCAAAACTGCCAAACAAACTCTCAAACTTGAAAGCAATAAGGGCCCTCATCCATTTTCCAAGTTTTCCCTCATGCCTGGAAACCATGACCCCTACAAGTGTTCACAAACAGTAGAACTGTTTTGTTGTACTTGAACATGCCAAGGGTAACAAGAGCATGCCAACTGTGCAGATTGGCACATAAAGCCTGGAACCTTGCCACCCAGAAAACATGTCACTATTAGCCACTTTGATCCCATGACAAGAGTGTGTTGGTTGATGCATTAAGTAGGACCTTGGAGGATCCTCACAAACGGGCCTTGAACAGACAGGCTTTCTTTCAACATTGGGGTACACTCAGACATGTTTGTTTCAGAAAATAACAAACAGTTCACCCTCTTCTGCTCCAGGGTCCCTTGCTCCTCAGCCTGTAGGACAGATTCTGTCTCTTCAGCGGACAGGGAAATAGCTGTATGCCTTCCTTCACTACCTGTCATCCCAAGTGTTCTAAAGTTCTAAAAAGAAAAAAAAACTTTTGCTTGTGACCCCCTTTTGGCCAAGACAGCATTGGTTTCCTCTTCTCTTTCATTTAACAAGGGGTATTCTGCAAGCTACCACTTCAAGTGCAGTTCATCGTACAGCAAAAAGGATCCCTTCTACTTCTCAGCATTGTCATCCCTGAACCTTACCCTGTGGATGATAGGGTTATAATTCCTTACAGTCACCATTTCTCTGAGGACATAATTTAGGATCTCTTGAAAACAGGAGACCCACCACTCAAAAATCCAACGTAGTCAGAAGAGTTTTTCATTTTGGTGCCATAGGAATGGACAAGGACCTCAACTTATCAGAGGTACCTTCCGTATTGAAATATCTGTGCGAGCTCATGTGTGTACAGGTCTAGTTCATTCTTCCATCAACGTCCACCTGCCAGCTATCTCTGCCTGTTTACATCTCAGTCCACCACTTATGTCTAGATCTGAGGTCAAGCTGTTCCTTAAAGGGGTTCTGCATCTTAGAGCATAAAAGAAGCCCATAACTCCATCCTTGAGACCTCAGCTTTGTGCTAGAAAAGCTTACCTTCTTTTGAACCAGCAGCTTCAGCAAATCTCACATGCTATACCTGGAAAACTGTTCTGCTGGCTCTCACCAGCTAGGAGAGGTTCAGAATTTCAGGCACTCTTGTCCATCCCTCCCTTAAAGGATAAGGTGACCCTGAGGGCTTAACCCTTCATGTCCAGAGTAGTGAACAAGCTGTCTCTCAACCAGGCCTTAAACCTCGCTGCCTTTTTTCCCAGCCCAGAGAATTGGAGGGGGGGGGGGCTCCTAGTCTGTTTAGACTATCACAGACACGCTAAAGTTCTTTTTGGACAAAATCAGATTTGTTCAAAAGTCTGAACAACTGTCTGTCATGAATTCAAAACTTGGGCCAACCAGCATCTGAGCAAACAGTTGCAAGGTGCATCTCTAAGGCCATTTCTTTGTTCTTTGCATACCAAATCATTGTCTCATACTTTGTTCTTTGCATACCAAATCATTGTCTCATACTCTCAAGGCAAGTGGCATCCTTTGGGGCCTGTTACAAAGGGTTGGATACTAGGATAACACAGGAAGCTGCCATCTGGTGGTTTTGTACATAGTTTCACTAAACAATACAGGGTTAATGCCTTTTCAAGGTCCAGAGCTGCCTTCGTGGACTGATAAGTCTTTTTTTGTCTTCTTGAATAGTTCTGCATCTTTGTAGCCAACCACCCTTATGTTCCCTATAGTTTTGGGACTCACCTACTGGTTAAAAATACTGCAACTGTGATTTCAATCAGAACATGGTACAGTTGTGTAAGAACTTGGCCATATGAGTGTAGGTGTCCTGCTGATCACTGTTGTGGTATTCCATTCTACCCTGCTTCCTCTCTTATTACTCATATTAACTCTCTCCTGTCTCCGTCTGTTCCTACCCTACTGCGCAATACCTTAGAGCGGGGTGTTTCCGTACCCCTTCATGTTTCGCCCCTCCCAACTTTTTCTTGAAGTCTTCAGGCTGCTGGCTTGGAGATGGTCTGAGGAATTACTCTCATATGTCTGCCTGTATACCCAGATGCTTACAAGCTGTGGTCACACATCGGACATATGATCCTGGAAGGGGAAAGCTTTGGTACACCAGCTGGACATAAATGGTGGTAACCCACTAGTTAAGAATACAGTAGCTGTGATCAGCAGAACATTTACTGTTATGGTAAGTTCTTGCACAGCTGTATTTAAACCATCTCACTTGGCTGATTTGAGGTTCTTAGCATAAAAAACTGTTTTACTAATTATTCTGACCTTTGCAAGAAAAGTATCTCCGTTGCAAGCTCTTATTGAGGAGTCAACCTTATTTTATTATCTGATATTATTTTCATTCATTCCTCAACTGTTGAGTTTGGATCTGATTCTGCTGCTTATTCCAATTCATGGAACACTGAAACTCTCAAGCTCATCCTTTACCCATAGTGCCCTAGTTGTCTACCATACATCAGATCTTGTTTGCCGCCATAACGTTCATATATGGTGGCTGTAAACTCTGAAGTGAACTGTCATAGTGGTTTTTCGTGAGTTAATTTTCAGATTATATAGCTATAACTTTCTATATATTTTTTGCTTGTCCTCCCTTTAAAAACGCTAAAGAAGTTATTTGATTCCTTTCTACTCCTTATTACTCTCTGCCAATGATGGTATTAAAAATACTCTAATTTGGCCCATAAAGTAATCTGTTAGTACTCTTTGCTTATCGTTGGTAATTTCTGTTACTATATCTAATATATATAATGTCTATATATAAATGTATATAAAATTTCTAACTTACTCTTATCTGCATTGTCTGATGCCTTCAGATTTTAAAAAATGTGTGGCTTGCAGTCACAAAATTCCCAACTCAGAAGCACATTCAAAGTGTGTATATTGTTTAGGGCTTACTCACCTCAACCCTGACTGTGATATCTTTTAAGGGGTTTATTATCCGGGCCTTCATTTGACAGAAAGAATTAGTTCATTCTTAGGGTTTGCTGCCCTCTAAACCTGCTTCTAAATCCTCTGAGGCTCAAACTCCCAAAAGAGTAAACAAAAAAGGGGCTTCTCAGACTCTAAAGAGTTTCACAAAAGTTTTCCAGAGCCAATATTATCTACTGTATTGGCTTCGTCATCAGAACCTCATCTGAAGTATGCCATAAAGACGGGTCTTAGGGCTTTGTATCTAAAACCTAGAGCAGATACATTTCCTTCTGTTCATCTTTTGCAGTCTTGTTTACATGGGGGGTGTTCTCCACCATAGGCGACCCAACATTGGCCGGTATACAAAAGTCACTACTGTAGGGTGTGTGGTACATTGCACGTACCCTGCTCTCGTATGCCAGCCATAAAAGTGATGTATGCATGCACCTACCTCAGAATTTTTCTGCTGACAGTCCTAATGCTACCTTCGAATCTGTCTGCTCACCGAGCCGTTGGTTGTGTTCCATTGAATTTCTCTGACAAGTGCCCCACTGGGGAAACTGTTTCTCTTGCTACTATTTTGTCGTACGGTTCATGTCATCCAAAAAAGACAAATGCCAGTATGGAAGACAAATTTCACATAGACAGCTAGCTCCACTGTTTGTTCTGCTTAGGGCCTACCTGCGACAACAGATCCTGTTCCATTTGCCAGGTCTTTATGCCCAAGACCCTTAGAAGCAAACTTTCCTCCTTAGCCATTTACTTGGAAAACCAGTGCTTAACATAACTAGCTAAAAGTGCAATGGGAGGTATCCTTGGGGCCCAAGATTGCTAAGCGGAAGGCCAAAAAGCTGAGGCCTGAAGCTTCTGCTGCACTTTTTACTACAGATGTCTTTCATAGGTTCATAGGTAGGTACTAGGCTATTGGCCCTAGGGCCTATACAGGCCTAGCCAAAAATGTACCTTGGCTTTCACCACCCAAGAAAATTATTTTCCTGTGCCCCTGTCAAGCAGAACCACAGAAGTGATCCCCGGGGTGAATTTCCTATTACCCATCCAATCATCAAGATTTTTCTTGGAGTGCTAATGAGGAGCTCTGTTTGACATAGGTAGTCTGTTCCAGAGTATGGGAAGTCTCTGGGACAGGAATCTATCCCTCCAGCATGTTCTGTTTATTGTGGTGACAAGGTTTGGGTCCCTAGAGCATGTAGCTCGGAGGGATTGGGATTTCTTTAAGTGGAGCATGTCCAACAGCTCTGGGTTTGACATAGCTTTGTATGTTAGGCAGAGATCACCTCTGAGTAGGCGATATGCGACGGAGTAAAGCTGGAGTTTTTTGAGACAGTCTGTGTAAGGTATCTGTTTGAAGCCAGTAATCCTCTTTGGGAGGTATTTTTGCGGCCTTTCCAGTTGTATATGTCTTGTGAGGTACATACCAAAAGGGGCATTATACTCTATAATGGGTCTAATGAGAGATGAGTAGAGGGGAACAATGACCTCTTTTTTTTCTGGATGAGAAACCTTTTGTAATGAGGTGTGCCACGTAGAAGGATTTCCTGACCACTTTGGCAATGTGATTATCAAAGGAGAGATTACTGTCCACCTGTGTCCCAAGGTCTGTTGTCACACTTTCAGTGTTAAGTAGACAACCATCTATGTGGTAGTTCATGGGTGCAGAATTTTTACCAAAGGGGATGACAATGCACTTTTTGGCATTGAGCTTGAGACCATGTCTTTGACACCAGGCATCTGTCTCAGTGAGGCCCTTTTGTAGGATGTCCACATCGTTAGGAGTTTTAATTATGGCTCCTAGTTTGCATTCATCTGCGAATTTAGTTAGCCAAAGACCTTCTGTATTAGCCTGTACTTCAGAGAAGTAGATACCAAACAGGAGAGGACCCAGGACTGAATCCTGTGGCACTACACTTGTCACTGGTCTGAAGTCTGATTTGGAGTCTGCTACTTTCACAGTGTGGGTTCTTTCAGTAAGCCAGTTGGCAACCCATCTTGTGACATAGGGATTTATACCTAGTTTAGTGAGTTTATCTATAATTCCAGAGTGGGGGATGGTGTTGAATGCCTTGAGATCTAGATAGGCTGTGTGAACCACTTTACTCTCATCTATGCCTTTGGTGACTACTTCAAAGAAGTCTGTCAGGTTTAGGAGACATGATCTGCCTTTTACAAACCCAAACTGTGTGGGGTCCAGGGTTTGGAGATTTCCAATGTCTTTGAGTTCCATGATGGGACGTTCCATGGCCTTGCAGACGAGGCTCGTCAGGCTAATGTGGCGGTAGTTCCCGGGGTCTGTTGTGGCGCCCCCCCCCCCTTTGTGGAGTGGGATAACTGTCGCGGTGCGCCATTCAATGGGCACAAAGCCTGAGGTGAGGCTATGACTGAACATGGTACTTAGGTGGGGTGCCAGTTCATTCTGTAGTTCATGTAGAAGGCAGCCTGGGATGGTTTCAGGTCCCATGGATGCTGTGTTCTTGGCTTTTGAGAGTGAGGTTTTTACCTGTGCAGCCGTGATTACAGGAACTTTGCATTCTTCCTGTATAAAGATGGGCCCTTAAGGTGGTGAGAGGTGGGTGAAGTTAGCACTGAACCTATCTGCCAGGATGTTTGCAATATCAGTTGATTCTGTATATTTAGTGTCATTGTGCTGTAACTCAGAGCAGATCTCAGTGTTGCCATTGAGATTTTTAACATAGCTATAGAATGCTTTGTGGTTGCCTTTAGAATCAGTGGCAATTTTGTTTTCATAACTAGCTTTGGAGGATTTTATGAGGGATCTCAGCTTCTTACTGAGGCTGACCAGGGAGTTCCTCCAATCGTGGAATTTTACTCTCTTTTGCAACAGTTTCTTCTGTTGTAGAGTTTGTTTATGGCAGAAGACCACCAGATTGGCTTCCTTTTTTTGGAGGATAGCATCTTGGTTCTGTTAGGGATAGCACGATCCATGCACTCGTGTAAGTGCTTATAAAGTGCATTTGTGTAGGATTCGGCAGTCATACCTCTATTGTCCATCTGCATGGGTGTCATGAAGTTTGCCACTTCTGTCTTAAAAAGCGTGAAGTTGGCTTTGGAGAAATTTTTTACGGTTGTTTTCCTAATGGAGGGTGGGAGCGGGATGTGGATGTCTAGGATGATTAGCTTGTGGTCGGATCTGACCAACGAGGAGCTGACCTCTGGTGTGGAACACCGGTCCCCCATGTTGGTGATGACCAGGTCTAGGATATTGCTGCCTCTGTTGGGGCTGTGGATAAGTTGATCCAAAGCATTGGAATTAATGATTTCCAGAAAACGTTGAGCAAAAGAGTTGGTACATGAGTAGTTTTCCCAGTTAATGGTAGGGTAGTTGAAATCACCCATTATTAAAGTGTTGGGTTATACCTCAATATTTTCCAGTGTATCAAGAAGAGAGGAGTGGGAATCCTGGGGCATGGCGGGGGGTCTGTAGCAAGGTACAATCTGGATTGCGGTTTTACCCAGAGTTAGTTGAACTTGGATAATCTTGGATGCATTATGCTGAGCAACTAGCTTGGAGGTGTGGATATCCTTAATGAATATGGACACGCCTCCACCTTTAGTGTTTCGGTCCGGGTTTGGTGGCCGAAAAGTGTGGTATGAATTATAGCCTGGTAATGCAGGGGTGCTCTCTGGAGCTTTGAACCAGGTCTCTGTCACTACACAGATGTCAATGTTCTCCATTTTAAGGAGTGCCTCGAGTGAGTGCATTTTGAGGTTTAGACTTCTAGCATTGAGTAGCATTACCCTCAGATTTTGCTTGCATGTACCTGTTATGGTGGTGAATTTGTCATTTGAACCTTGCCTAAAAAAGGCACTATAGGGGTGGCAAGAGCCTTTGCCAGTATCCAGAATCCCAAGGGCGACAGGTGCAGGCCATCTCTGGCAAAGCAGCGTGGTCTGTCGATCATGTCATCCCAGGCAGACAGATTCTGGATTCCCTTAGAGTGACATCAGAATCTTAGCCAATTGTTAAAGTCAATCATTTTGTCCATGTACTGTGGTGTCATTCTGGGTAATGGCAGGATGCTACTCAGGGCTAGGGTCAAACCGACCTGGGCTACAAGATCAGAGAGCTCCTCCACGTCTCTCTTCATGTAGTCCAGGGAGGTACGTCTCAGGTCATTCACACCAACATGAACAATGACAGAGTCATATTTGTACTTGTGGAGTGACCTGAGTGCATACGTTGTGGCGGATCCTGGCACCTGACAGGCAGCTGACAGTAACTTTTTCCCTGTTTAGCCGGGTGAGTGGAACATCAGTGTGCTTGTCTACAGAGTCACCTATGACTAGAGTGTTGGGTACGTTATGTCTTATGGGCTGTAGTTGAGTGGCACACTGAGTATGTGGGCTATGTGTCATTTGGGTTGTGTTGGGGGGGGGTGGAGGTTGCTTGCATTTCTGCTTTGGAGGTCTCTGTTGTTTGGGCAGATTAGTACTGAGAGCCTCCGCGAATGTAGGTGTGTGTTTTGTGGTTCTGTGTGTGTGTTTTGGTGGTGTAGGTTTTGAGGGACTATGTGATGAGTGTAGTGTGGTGCAAGTGTTTACCTTCTCCTCTTGCCTGTCTAGGTCGGTCTTTGGTAAAGAGAGCTTTGCTTCCAGTTTGGCTATATAAGTGCATCTCTCACAGATCGTAGTGTTGGGTGGTAGGAGGAGAGGGTTGTCTCTGTACATGAGGCAATTGCTGCATTGTCCCAAGATGCCCAGATTCATCAGGTAGACAGGAGAAAACACCGGGAGCTGACCTTTAGACATGCCTGAATAGGTGCTTATTTATTAAGTACTAAAAACTGTTTTCCTCTACACAAGTGAGGAAAGTTGAGTGCTGTAGTAATTTGTAACTTATTTAGTGCTTACAATGAGTTCTGAACAAGTGCTGAGATCAAAGAAACAGATGAGTGCTAAAACTAAAAAGCTGGCTAGTTGCAAGGGAAATTTTGAAAAACAGACTTTATGGCGCCAGGAATAGTTTAACCCCAGTTAAGTGGGGGGGGGGGCTTAGGAACTCACAAACAGTCCTGGACAGCAAATCCGTATCTGACCTGCCACAGGAAAGGGGGGAAGCAAGCTTAGAATTTTTTTTCCAGTAAAGTGGAAATGGAGAAAGCTGGAACAGAAGTTAATTCAACGTTAAGAATCTGAGTGGGTTGGCCTTCACAAATGTTTTCTATTAGATTATGTGAACTAATGACACTAGACTGGGAGGAGTGTCACAGATCAAATATACAGTATGGGCGGGCAACTGCAAGGCCACCAAGTATAAGAACACACAACACTAGGGTGGGTGGGAAAATTACAGTTCCTAGCTGTAGCCACTAAATGAAAGTTTTAAACAGATCAAGGAGCAGACTCGAGAATGCTTTTAACAGACAAAACTGCACAGAAAAGTTTGGATAGAGCACTCACAAACAGAAAATACAACTCTCAGTATGAAAAAGCAGTTTACATTTAAGTAATGTTAAAACTGTTTAAAACAGTACATAAATGCAGTGAAACAATAAAAAAAAGCTTTATAACAGTGCAAAAATGTAGTAGATCAACTGTATAGCACAATTTTAAGCATTTCAGAAGTGCAATTCAGTGAAATAAGTGTAAGAAATAACTTGGCCTGCTCTTGGAATTTTAAGGAATTTCCACTTATGCAATGCAATCCAGAGCCTGACAATATGAGAGCCCTGAAATGCGTACAGTTCCTGGTTCCAGATCACAGGCCGAGCCTGATGTTGAGGCTGCCTTGGATCCGAACATAGGCATGTCCTCAGACCCTGAGTAGGCATCCATCCCAAATGTACAGGGGAACTGAGGCTGGTGATGACCGAAGGCCTTAAGAGGATACCTCAGATCCTGGTGCAGGAGGAAATTCACTTCTATGTTATTGAATGTAGGCCTACGTCTGGGCCTCCTATGTTGCATAGGGCAGACGTATAGCAAAAGAAGCAGCAGAAAGCTAAGCACTTATTCCCGCCAAAGTTACCTCAGAGTGATAGGGAACAATTCACCCAAGGCCTTTTCAAGGCCCTTAAGCCCCCTTCGGGTGTTTCAATCCCTACTGCACCCTGCAAAGCCTCTCCACATAAAAGGGTTAGGGAAGAGGTTTCTTCAGAGGAAGAGGCATCCTCAGAAGAGTAATCTCTGGCCTGTTCCTCACAGATCCCCTCCCCTCTAGACTATGCTCCATGGAGGACTCAAATGGAAATGACTCACCCATGGAAGAATTCTTTTGTTGAGACCCTAGTCAAAATGAGAGATCATTTCAAATGGGATAGCACTCTGGTATCCGAAGTACAAGATAGATACTATGACCTTCTGCAGGTGGAATTGTCCAGCTCTCCAGCTGTTCCTCCTGTTACCTGCTTTTCTAGATGCCTTTCGGTCCGCCTCCAAGGCCCCCGATTCTCAGCTTCCTGCCGCTAATAAGCCTGACTGATTTTATAAGTTCCCTGAGGACTGTAAGTTCCTGTGTAAATGTCCTTCAAGCAGACCTGTTATTTCGGTGGCTTCAGACAAACCATCCAAGTTTACTGTCTTCAACCTTTCTCCTTCGGATAAGGACAGCAGGATCCTGGAAAGGCTGGGCAAATAAGTGTACACTTCAGCCACCTTGGCGTTTAGAGCCATTAATTACGAAGCACACAACCACATTTTGCCCTGGAGCTTCCCTCCCAACTCTCCCAGGTCATTTCTGATTTGCCTGACTCTGAGAATAAAACCTTGTTTACACCCTTGCTTGGAACCTCCTCACAGGTAGCCCACCACTTCATGAAATGCAGCTATGATGCTGCAAAGGCTTTTGCCAGGGCAGCTGCTTCTGGCTCTGTCTTAAGGAGATTCGTCTGGTTAGGACTCCAGCCATTACCAGAAAACATTAAATCTAAGCTTATGGATACCCCTTTGGACAATTCTGCATTGTTTGGCCCTGCAGCTACTAATTTTATTTTAATCTCTGCAGGGAAGGGAATTGTAAGACTTAAAACATGTCTTTTTCTCTCCATTGCCTAAATTTCAGTGAAATTACCCAGCAAAAACTGCTTTTGTACATAAGCACTCCCACCACCCTCCACCTTAAAACAAAAAAAGGATGGTAGAAGGCCTCAGCAGTCCAGAGCTTCTCCTGGAACTCTGGCTCAGAAGCGACCCTTTCCAGATAAACCTGGTTCCCTCTGAATGCAAAAACCACCTCACTCACATTCTGCTTTTCCAGTTCCTCTCGCTGTTTTTGCCAGTCTGGGAAAGGATAACTCAAGACTCCCTGGTTCTCCCTATTATTCAAAAAGGATACTTTTTGGTAGGGGATTCCCTGCCTTCCTTCAGAAGCACCTCTCAACCACCAAAGGAACAACTTCGCTCTTTTCCAGAGGTACTTCTAGACCTGTGGAGATGGGGAACCAGTCAGCAAGTTCCTCAAGACCAATAAAAGAAGAGGTTTCTACTCCAGAATGATGTTTTGTGTTTCACTGTTGCAGTCATTACATTTGGGTAATCTGCTGGCAGGTTGCCATCAGTTGGCCTGATTAACAAAGTCTTGGGTCCTGTGTCGGTTGCTGTCCCTTTTATGACGTCAGGAGTATAAAACATGCAGCTGACGCCATTACATGTCTTTCTTGCCTGCGGTGCCCGAAGCAGAAGCAGTTCACAAGTGCTGGTCGGCCGACTCCTGAAATTTTCATTTTCGAGTTTTAGAACCAAAGTCTTCAACTAAAAAGCTAAGTACCCCGTTGGGGAAACTTTTTCTTGCTCCTTACCGATGTCAGTAAAAGTTAATAATTGTATTACTTGTGGGAAGCAAATACCTCATAAGGATTTCCATTTGTACTGTATTCCTTGCCTAGGCCCTGACCACGACGTACCTTGTTGCCGGTTTTGTGCTTTATTTAATCAGCGCACTATCAGTTTTCGGTACATTTTTGCTTCTAAATATTTTGGATCACTGTTTAATTATCCAGAAATGACATCTTACCGGAATACCAAAAAAAGCGCAAAGAAAAAGACAAGACAGGCTGTTGAGTTCCAAAACTGCTGCCGACGCTTCTCCTAAGCCAGTCGCCAGTTCGCCGGTACTCAGTGAGGCGCTTTCACAGGCCTCTACTGAGACCTATTCGGTGTCCGGTATGCAGCAAGATGCTTCAGTTATGGAACCCGCAGATGTCTCTACCTTGGATGGGTCCGGAACCGCTGTGCAGGCACTGGCTTCTGAGGGGGCGTATTTAGCTCTACAGATTTGTATATTAAACCTACACCATCTTCAATATTAAGGCCAAAATCTCGATCTATGTCTAAAAAAACGGCGCCCAGGCCACATGTGCAGGCCCCTATGCCTAAAAAACAAATGATCAAAATGGCTGAAGATTTAATTACTCTAATCAGGGGTAGTCAACCCCCCCTTCTAAGAGGCCTAGGGCTGAAATTGACTGAATCTTCTGAACAGGACTCTCTCTTCTGACTATTCTAATGAACAGGATTTGTCTATACCTACTTATGAGGACTCTGATGCAGAGGATTCCATTCCTTCTGCTTCTCCCCCTGAGGATTTTTCTTTTGGGGAAACTTTACATATCTTAAGGGAACATTTCCACTGGGAAAGTTAGGATCTTTCTGAATCTAAAAAGAGGCTTAGGGATTTTCTTCTTCCTCAGCATAGGCCTTTGGCTATACCTCCTGTTCTAGACATTGTTGTGTTTTCAGAATCCAGTATGGCTCCTGATTCTCTGCCTCCAGCCCCTTGTAAGCCAGACAGATACTACAGGGTTCCTGACTTCCACAAATTCCTTTTCAAAAATCCTTTTGTGGATCCTGAAACCATTTCTCAGGTCCCCAAGGGCATTAAGGCTTCTACTGCTAAAAATCCTACACCTTCTGATAGAGATTCCAGGGCACTGGATAGATGGGGTAAAAAGATTTATACTTCTTCAACCTTTGCAATCAGGGCTTTAAACTGTCAATTCCATATGCTAAAATATCAGCAGCATATCATGGGACTGCTTAAACAGAAAATGATGTTGATTTCTGACTGTGGAAAATAAACATTTACAGGATTTATTGCATTCAGCTGAACAAGTTGGAAAATATACTTTGCAATGTGGTTTTGATTCTTTGGAGGCCTCTTGCAGGGCTGCTGTAACTGGCTCTGTACTTAGAAGGCATGCTTGGCTCAAAGAGCAATCTCTGCCTGATCATGCTAAAGTTGGATGCTCCTTTGCAGCAGGACTGTCTATCTGGTAATAAGGCTGAAGAAGTTCTAAAAAAGACAGAAGATAAAGCTAAATCTATGCAAACTGTGAAAGATTTCTTACAAGTACAACTTCCAAGATTTAGTAGGCACTGGCTTACTAAGAACTGGTCCTTTCCAGTTCCTTCCAGAGCCACTCAAGTCAAACCCAGGCATTCCAAAGGCACCAGGTTTCAGTCCCAAGGGACTTTCAGAACTAAGCAATGAGGTGCCTCCTCTTCCAAATCTGGAAACAACAAGACACCTCCCTATGGTAAGCAGTCTCGATGACTTTCTTTTAGAATTACCAAGCACTTAAGTTTTAGCAGCCCCTTTGGTGGGAAAACTGGCTCTTCATGCAAAAAACTGGCAACTTATAACCCAGGACAAATGGGTTTTAAATATAATGTCCCAGGGATACAGATTTCATTTCCACATGTTGCCAACTCCAAATGGATGGCCAGACCTGTCCCCAAATCAGTGGGCAGAGGCTCAGAAGCAAGTACTTTCCCTCTTAAACATGGGGGCTATTCAACCGGTACCAGAAGAGGAAAAGGGACAAGGTTTCTATTCCAGACATTTCCTGGTACACAGAAGCAACAAATCATGGCGTCCAATTCTGGACCTGTCTACTCTAAACACCTTTCTGGACTTTCCAAAATTCAAGATGCTGACTCTTCACCTGTTACTTCCTATGTTAGGCAAAGATGCCTGGTTGGCAACTCTAGATCTAAAAGAGGCTTACCTGCATATCCCAGTCAGGGAATCTTGCAGAAGATACCTCCGCTTCAAAGCAGGCTACTTGCATTATCAGTTCTCTGCCCTGCCCTTTGGCTTATCTACTACCCCCAGGTTCTTTACAAAGTGCCTGGCTCCAGTGATTCAAGCAATAGACAAGGCCATTCTTCTAAAACATCTGGCGTTTGTAAAAAGGGTTCTGACTTGTCTAGGGTACACCATGAACGAAATGAAATCACAACTAGGACCCTCTCAAAAATTACATTTGTGGGTGCAAGCTTGAATACAACTGCCCAAATGGCTTGACTTACGCCAGAAAAGCAAATTCAGTTGGTGATTTACTTCAAACAGGTGGCCACAAAAACCCTGCTATCTGCAAGACAAATACTGCAAGCCTTGGGGTTCATGGCCTCCTGCATTCTTCTAATTCCATATGCAAGACTGCATATGATGAAACTTCAGTGGTACTTGAAAAGTTTATGTAGTCAGCATTGTCACAGCCTGGAAATGGTGATTCCTATCATATCTTGCCTGCAACTAGAGTTCCTATGGTGGGCAGTGGCCTGCCACCAAAACAAGGGACTGCCATTCACACCACCCCCTGCCACCCAAACCCTAACTACAGACGCATCAGACTATGCATGGGGGGGCCTCATCTAGCAGGGAAGTGCATTCAGGGCAAATGGAGCCCAAATCAAATGCACATTCATATCAATGAAAAAGAAATGCTAGCTGTACAGAATGCACTGACAGCCTTCAACGACTACCTTCATCCAGGGCAACTAATGGTAAAGATGGACAACACCACAGTTATGTGGTACATAAACAAGCAGGGGGGTACTCATTCCTACCCCCTCTGCAGACAAGCCATGGTGTTGTGGAGCACTGCCTTGAGCTGTCAAGTACAACTCCAAGCTCAATTCCTGCCAGGAAAGCAGAATATTTTGGCAGACAAACGAAGCAGAAATCTCATTGACCCACACGAATAGAAATTGGAACCACGGATTTTCAACATGTTGACACGCAAATGGGGGAGCCCAGACATAGATCTTTCTGCCTCACCGCAGAACTACCAGTTGGACACATTTTGCACAAGAATTCCTTACAAGAAAGCCTGGAAAGTGGATGCTGTGTCTTTCAGCTGGGAAAACCTATCAGTCTATGCCTTTCCCCCTCTGCCTTTGCTCTCCAAAGTTCTACTAAAAGTCAAACAGGACAAACCAAAAATGATTTTGCTTGCTCCAGACTGGCTTCGCCAACACTGGTACCCATTCCTACGCAGTCTGTCACAAACTTCTCCATGGCACCTTCCTTACTGTCTCAGCAGAACATCCAAATTCTGCACCCTCAGCTCCAAACATTGAATCTTGCAGCGTGGCTAATCACTTAAATTCCTCCTTAGCATCCCTCAGCAAACCTGTGAAGGATGTCATTTTGGAGGCGAGAAGACCTAGTACTAGAAAATCATATGCTGACAAATGGAAAAGATTCTGTGTATGGAATCAATCTCGAGGGATGAGCTCAGCAGTGCCCAATTTACCTCAGATTTTGCAATACCTAACTGAGATGCTTCACGAGGGCCTATCTTTTTCTTCCATAAAAATCCATGCCTCAGCCATTTCAGCTCACTACAACACAGAACCCCCCCCCCTCTTCTCTCATCCTCCACTCAAGCAGCATCTCAGAGGGGCCAAAAATGTAAGGCCACCCAGGAGAGCTCCAGCCCCTGCCTGGGACCTTAACTTTGTATTGGAGAAACTCACTCTTCCTCCTTTCGAGACAGCTGCTACTGCAGACTTAAAATTTCTTTCCTGAAAACAGCCTTCCTTTTAGCAATCACTTCGGCTAGAAGAATTTCTGAATTGCAGGCCCTTATAGCAGTGGAGCCTTTCATCATCTTTTAAGCGGACAGGGTGTGACTCACGACCAACCCATCGTTCATGCCTAAGGTGCTGTCCAGTGTGGCTCTTAAATCAGTCCATTCATTTGCCAACTTTCTTTCCCAACCCACAGAACAAAGGAGAGCGGATTCTGCATTCATTGGATGTACACATACAACTTAGATTTTACTTGGACAGGACTAAGTCTCGAAGAAAATCTGAACAACTGCTGGTAGCATTTGCTACAGGGGCAGAGGGAAAGGCTATTTCAAAACAGACCATTTCCAAATGGATAAGCCATTGTATTCATTTCTGCTATAAGCACCATGGAAAACCCGTCCCCCAGGGGATCAGATCCCATTCCACCAGGACTGCATCTACTTCTACTGCCTTTCTCAGAGGTGTCCCTACCAGAGATATTCTAGAAGCTGCTACCTGAAGTTCAGTTCATACATTCACCAAGCACTGATATTTACCAATTTTCTCTAAATCCAGAGCTGGCTTTGCCTCTGCTGTTTTGCAGGGTCTTATAGCCAGTCCTAATGCTGTTTAAATCCATCCTCCCAACCTTAGCTTTGGGAATCTACCCAAAATGTAATGACTGCAACAGTGAAACACAAAGAACATAGTACAGTTGCGTACACTTACCATAAATGTAGATGTTCGAGTGTATTCACTGTTGGAGTCCTGGTTACCCTCCCTCCAACCCTCCCTCCAGCCCCCTGTTTTTTCTCTTACTATGCCTTTCCTTTATTTTACTACACTTTACAGCCTTTTTGGTGTATTTGCTTTTGTTTGGAGGTATATATTTTTGTGTTTCAAATTATTTATACATATTTTGCTCCTCATTTGGGGGGGGCACCTGACATCTGTGGCAAGAAAAACTGATGTAATGGCGTCTGCTGCATGTTTTATACCCCTGATGTCATGGAAGAAGGGACAGCAACTGACGCAGGACCCAAGACTTTGTTAATCAGACTGACTGAGGGCAACCTGCCAGGAGATTACCCAAATGTAATGACTGCAACAGTGAATACACTTGAACATCTACATTTATGGTAAGTGTACACAACTGTACTTTCCTAGTGCCCAGAAAGGATGATCGATCCTTGGAGACCTACTTCAGATCTGATTCATCTCGTCACCTTCCTGAAGGTACCCATCTTCCGTATGTTAACTCTTCAAACCTCCTTCTCCCTTATTCTGCCACAATTCTACTTGGCCTCCTTGGATTGCAAAGCTGCACATACCTACACTTTCCCATTCTCCTCAACTGTAGGAAGTTTTGGTTTCTCTGTGGCTTCCTGGCATTTTCAGTTCTCTGCCTTGCCCTTTAGACTCTACTGCACCAAGGTTATTTACAAAACGTCTAGCCCCTGTGATTGGCTACTACAGGCTTCTGGGCATCCACATTTTCTCTTACCTGGACAATCTCCTCTTCATGGCAACGTCCTCAGAGATTCTAGAGCAAAGCATCTTTGCTGTTTGTCTTCTACAACATCTGGGATTCAAAATAAACCACAAAAAGTCCATTCTCTTCCCCACTCAGGATCACATCTTCCTGGGGTGCAGGACTTACACCTCATGAAAGTGTGTCTTCCTCCGCAGGAGGCACAGGACCTCAAGTCCTACTTCAAAAACCTTCTGCCTCTTCACCACATTTCAGCCTGAGTATTTCTCAGAGTTTTGGGATTTGTGGCATCCACTGTTTAAGTGGTACCTTTGGCAAAACTTCATATGATAAAATTGCAGTGGCTCCTAAAGTCAATTTGGAATCAGCTTTTGCATCCTCTGGACTTTCCAGTTTCTCTCATCCCATCTGAAGAGGGAACTACAATGGTGGATCCAACAAGTGTACCTCAACCTAGGACTCCCCTTGTATCTTCTGCCACCAGTTCAAGAGCTGTTCATGGATGCTTTGGATGTAGTTGGGGGGGGGGGCAGCTTTCGGAAACTGGGAAGTTCAGGGGGTATGGTCCCCCCTCTCAATAAAGGGGAACACAGTGTAAGGGAGATGATTGTGCTGTTGCTAGCCATTCAGACCTTTCATCTTCTCTTCCTCCCAAGATGTTGAAAACTGTTCATAGACAATATGACCGTCCTTGGGATGTGAACAAGTGGGGGGGACCGGGACCAAGTCATACCTACTATGCAGGCTGGGACTCCAGGTTTGGGAGCTGGCAGTCCAATTTCAGGTGACTCTCTTCAGGCAGTATATAAATTGTGTGGCAGACACCTTGAGCAGGTCCCTAAAACAGTTCCACAAATGGATGCTTCAAATGGATGCGTTTCCTGACATTGCCCACTGGTGGGGATGTACCTCGAGTAGATCTCTTTGCCTGCCCCATGAACAGACAGCTTCCACAATTTTGTGCCAGAGTTCCACAAGCTCTGGCCTAGAAGGTGGACGCCCTTTCATTTTCTTGGAAGAGGATGTTTCTGTATGCATTTCCCCCTGTTCCGATCATTCCAAAAGTCCTATTCAGAATTCAGCAGGACAAACCAAAAATCTTGCTGGTAATTTCCTTTGGCCAAGACGGCATTGGTTCCCTCTTTTTCTGCATTTAGCCAAGGGCAGTTGCAACTAGTTACTTCACAAGGGTGGGCTTTCTCACACAAGACAAAGGAACTCTCCTCCATCCCAACTTGTCTGCACTCCAGTTGACTCTATGGGTGATAGGGTTTTAATTTCTTTCAGACACCTGTTCTCTGAGGATGTGCTGAGGGGTCCTGTAGGAGGCCTGGAAACCCAGTACCAGAAAATCTTACCTGTCCAAGTGGAAGAAATCTTCACTTTGGTGTTTCTCACTAAACCAGTATCCACTATCAGTGAAAATTCCCTTGGTTCTCTATTTGTGTGAATTGCTCAATGCTGGCTTGGCCTATTTTTCAGTGAAGGCCCATATGTCAGCTAGTGTAATGTTATCCTATCTCGCCTTCATTCTTAACTGGTTTGGTTTGAAACTGATCCTGTGTTCCAACTCGGCCTTATACAAAAGTTCGAGGTCTTCTACTAGCTCGTGTCTGAAAAACCCTGTCCCATCATGCTCTAGGAAAGCTCCCCAGATCTCGTTTGCCGCTAAACAAGATCGGGTGGTCTTCCTACTGGCTCTGGCTAAGTAAAAATTTTTTCTGTCTACCTTTTGTCAAAATTGATAGTTTCTTCATATTTTATTATTTTATTGCTAATATTACTGAGTGAATTGTGTGTACTTCTGTTACTCTGAATTATTGTTGCTGTTGGGCTGTCATTTTTTCCCCCAAGGCCTTTTTTTCCTGTATCCCAGCTTTAAAGCCTGTTTTAGAGGGCTTTCCTTCCCCCCTTTTTCTTCCTTCTTAACTTTAGGCAGATTCGTTTAATTTAGAGAATTGCCTTTGCCCATTTAAATTAGAGGGCTTTTCCTGTTGGTTATTCTTGTTTAAAAAAATATATATTGTAGTAGTGCCATATATATATATATATATATATATATATATATATATATATATATATATATATATATACACATATATATGTGTATACATACATACATACACACACACACAGATATACATATATACACGCACATTTTTTCTGTAGTTATTAGCTACTTTATTGTTACTGTTTACTATCATAATGTCTAAGGATCCTAAGGAAACTAAACCCTCTGCGTTCAAAAATGTGTGAAGTGTAATCAGATGTCGCTGACTGACACCATTTATGTGTCCTGTCTTGGAGCAGTTCCCCTGCAGGAGTCCTGTGCCATCTGTCACTCCTTTAAGCCACAGAGTTTTACTGGAAAGAAAGAATAAACTCGTATTGAGAGGCTTGTTAAAGACCCCTTTTGCTGAAGCAGTAGAAGGTCAGTGTACTTCAAACTTGGCCTAATCCCCTTCTAAGTCTGACAAGTTGGGGAAAAGGTCCTATTTTTCGAGTGCGCAGGCGGAGCCATCAGAAAAGTTATCTAAATTTTCAGCTCCGGACCCAAAGGCTGTCTGGCCTGAGAAACCTGCTACCTTGGCTCCTTCTGTGTCTGTGCCAATGGGAATTCTTTTGCAGAGCTGGTCCCCAAAATTGGAACCGTTATCTCACACTTTGAGATCGCCTTTATTGCAGTCCTCTAGATCTCCTACACCCTCCTGTCGATCCTCCAGGATCCACTCCGATGATGTGGATTGCATGGTGCGGAGGCTGATAAGGACAACTGTGCTCACTAGACTGTTGTCGGATCCAACCCACAGGGCTTCGGAACCGACCAAACCTACCCTTTCACCATCAATTCCTTCTCCGATCTCAGACCTCGGAGCCAGAATGTCCAGAACTGATCATAGTGGAACCGTCAGAGCAGAGAACTATCCCAAGATCTTTTGGTCCAACTACTGCACCGACATCCTTTGTTCTGTCTGAACCCGTGGAGTCTAGGAACTGACACTTCCGACTGGGTCCAGAAAGAGAGTCTGATTGGACAGTTGGATTTTAACTTGCCTCTCGGGGCTTTGGCACGGGTGAGCTCTGCTCCTACATCTGCCTTGGAGCTTAACCCCCTTGGTTCCGGGGATGCCCTCTGGTTCTTCAGAGCCGGGAGTTTCCTCAGATCTGGGGTGGGGGGCATTCGAGGTGATAGTGCTGTCTCTGCAGACAGGTACACTCTCTGGTTCTTACTTTCTTCCCCAAAAGGCACCAGTGTCTGTTTCGGTACCACTGCATTCACAGAGAGACAGAGACCCCAGGCCTCAGCATGTCCAATTGGGTGAACCCCTCTCTTCCAAAACCTCTCCAGAATACCCTTCTGAAGAGGTCCCTTGGAAGAGACCATGCACGCGGAAGCATTTAGACTCCTCAGAGGAGTCCATCACATCAGATGCAGACCTTGATGAGTCTGAAGGGTCCCCACGGTTGCCTTCTGAGGATGTCTCCTTCACGGGCATCCTGGAAATACTTAAACAGAGAGGCGGCTGGAAGCCCATCAGCCCTTCCGAGGAGGAGTCTGTATACCTTCCACTTGGGTGTCTCCACCTTTCGATGAACCGATAGACCTAGTTTGTCGAAAGGTGTTGGAGTCTCCAGACTCAGTGGACACTGTTCCTTGAGGCCAAACAAATTCATCACGTCTCCTACAGACAAAAATTTTCTAACAAAATGAGTGCCAGTAGATGCTATGGTGGTGGTAGCGGCCACCAAAAAGGAACTTTCAGAGATGACCTCTTCTGTCCATTCACCGAACAATCTCATACGGTGGACAGATATGGAAAGCGCACTTTTTTTTCAGCGACATTTGCACTTAGATCGCTGAATTATCTCACCCACTTTACCAGACTTTAGAGAGATTATCTGAAGGAGTAGGAGATGCTCTCCAAGGTTCAGTAGCTGAAGGGGTGTCAAAGAAGGTTTGCTTTTAGCTATCAACCTTAAATTCAGTTGTCAACTCCTCCATGAGACTCATTTCTTATACAGAGGATGGAGCAAGTAGGACAGCAGGTTCAGGACTTTCCCTAAGGAGGCATTCCTGGATGCATTTGTGTGACTTTGCAGAGCCCTTTAAATCTTCTTTTGTTAACTCCCCTTTCAATGGCTCGTCCCTGTTCGGACCAAAAGTCAAAGACACACTAACCAGATGTGAACAAGAAGGGAAAAAACTCTCTGCCGTAGACCTTATCCAAAAGGTCAGAAGGGAGGAAAAATGTGGTTCTGAAAATCCCAGAGAGCTTTCCAGGACACACGTGGTGATTCTTCCCCCAGGGCAGGGGGGGGGGAGCAATAGTGGAAGATGCAGGGGCACACGGCAGAGGGGGGGGGGTCCGCAAAATCAGGGTGACAGGGAATCCTTCCTTGATAAGCCCTTTCAGTGTTCCTGAAAGGAGGCTTGCTTGTCCGTCTCTGGAGGCAGTTGGGGCTCGCTTATCTTTGTACCCAGAAGCCTGGCTAAAAATAAAAGAGAAGTGGGTACAAAGCATCATATCTAGAGGTTACTCCATACCGTTTTCTTTCCCCATCCCAAACATAAAAAAATCCCAGACGTTCCACCCAGTCAAAGGGAACAGGCAACTCTAGAAATACAAAAGTTGCTAGAAGAGTTATCCAGACAGTCCCCGCAGACCAAATAGGATCCAGAACTTATTCAAGATTCTTTTTAGTTCCAAAGAAAACAGGGGACTGGAGACCCATCCTTTATCTCAGCAAATTAAATAATTCAGTAAGAAAGTCAAAGTTCCGGATGGGAACACTGCAGTTGATGCTCCTTTTTCTGGGACAAGACTATTGGATGTGCTCTGTAGACCTCCACTATGCATACTACCACATAAGAATGGAGGGGCGATCTAGGATTCATTTGTCCTTTCGGCTGGGAGCCAGTCTCTACCAGTTTTTAGCTCTGCTCTTTGGTCTCACTACAGCCCTCAAAGTGTTCAAGTGTTTCGCAGTAGTCACGGCTCACTTGAGATGGCTAGGATTCCGAGTGTTTCCGTACCTAGATGACAGGCTCCTAACCGCCACCACAGAGCATCTACTAACAAAAGTGAGGGGTACCACCTTACAGCTCTGCTCACCTAGGAATTGCAGTAAATTACAAAAAATGTTCTTTGTTGCCATCTCAGCATATTGTTTTTATAGGAGCAGATCTAGATAAAACAAAAATGATGGCAAAACTTCCCCCGAAAGAGTTCATGTCTTACAACATCTGGTCATAAACCTACTTTCCAAGAAAAAAGTACAAGCAAGAACAGTCCTGAAAGTCTTGGGGACCATGGCAGCAACAATAAACTTTTTTCCATTAACACGTCTCCATATGAGAATTCTGCAGTGGCTGCTGTTCACTCAGTGGTCCATGCAGGAACTACCCATGTCCCACCAAATTATGATGACACAATCTTGCAAGAAAGACCTTCGCTGGTGGCTTCACTCCATTCATGTGACATTAGATCGACCCTTTGTTCTTCCACAGCCTTTAGCTACAGTGAACACGGACGCTTCCCAGATATGGGGGGGGGGGGGAGACATTACTTGGGAAGGACAGTCCAAGGCTCTTGGCAGGATCATGAGGCCCATTTGCATATCAATGTCCTAGAGATGGGAACAGTGCTTTTAGCGTTGTAAGCATTCCAAGACTCTCTCCTGCTAGGAGCTATTGCTATACAGACCTACAACATGTCGTTTGTGTGGTACATAAACAAGGAGGAACCAGGTCTTACCGCCTTTGTCAGTAGGCCCTGAGAGTATGACCGTGGGTGACCTGCTCCCAGTGCTTTGATAGGAATGCGCATCTTGGGGAAATCTAACGTGATAGCAGACAAACTCAGCAGAGCGATTCTGATGCCTCACAGGTGGTTTCTAAAACAAGTAGTAGCAGAAAAGATTTTCCACAAATGGGGCCAACCTTGCTGAGACCTTTTTGCACATCCATGAATGCCAAAGGCGGCAGCTATCTTGCCCTTATCGACCATCTGGGGGAGTAACCAAGGGATGCACTTGTACACGATTGGCCCTCTGGTCTCCTCTATGCCTTTCCTCCCTTTCTGTTGATACCCAAAGTTTTTCAGAAAGCCATTTCCTTGGGAAGGAATTTGATACTCATCCCCCCATCCTGGCCTTGTCAATTCTGATTTCCCTTCCTTTAGCCTTATCTTCAGGAGGAGCTGTGGATTCTGGACCCAGTTCCAGACCTTCTGACTCGTGCATCAGGAATGCTCCACCCCTCCCTGCAAACCCTCAAGTTGACAGCTTGGCTGCTCGATTCCAAACATAGCCAGGCTCCCTAACCTTTGTCCATCAGTGAAGCATATCCTGATCTTGTTTCATAAGGCTTCAATGAGAAAGTTGTATATGAGCAAGTAGAAAAGATTTTCTTCTTGGGTCTTGAATAATCACATTGACCCCTTCTCTGCCCCAATAGCTTCCATTCTTGAATTCTTAGCAAAGCTATTTAATGAAGGCGCAGCTACTATTTGAGTTCAGTTAGCAGTGATATCTAATTTCCATGAGGTGAATCAGGCCTGAATGTGATGTCCGACAGACTTTGCAAAGTGTTTTTTAAAGGCACTGTTTTATTAAGACCACCCGTTAAAGCCCTTCCAGCACCATGAGACCTGAATTTTGTCTTATCCCGTTTGAACCTGCATCATCCTGCGATCTCAAGTATTTGACTTGGAAGACTATTCTTTTGATAGCCATTATTTCTGCTAAGAGAGTTTCAGAGCTACAAGCATTGTCTATAAAGCCCTCCCTACATGCTTTTTCACAGACATAGTATCCCTACGAACAAACCCATCCTTTCTGCCCAAAGTATGTTCAGAATCTAATTTGAACCAGTCCATAGAACTACCATTTCCCACCCCCACAAATATGGCAACAAGGCAGAATATATGCTACACCAACTAGATGTTCATAGATAATTACATGGTTACTTATAAGACAGAAAAACTTCAGACAATCTGACCAATTATTTGTATCATTTTCAGACTGTAAGAAAGGTGCTCCTGTGTCTGAAGTCACACACTCAAAATTGCTATCATAATGTATTACTTTTACTTACCAAGCTTGACACAACTCTCCCATAAAGTAAAAAGTCATTCTACAAGAGCCATAGCAACCTGTTCTGCCTTTCGGGCGAGACTACCAGTTGACACCATTTGTGCTGCAGAAACATGGGCAAGGCCCTCATACCTTTGTCACTCAATGCAAAGTGGATTTAGCCTGAGGAACAGGGCCTGTTTTGGGTCCACTGTTCTGAAGAATATTCTCCGTTTAGCCACCCAAGAAAGATGGTACTAGAGATCCTGTCCCAACCAGTTAAGAATGAAGACGAGCTGGGACACCACCACATGAAGTTATGTACTCACCATAACATTCCATGTGTGATGTCCATCTTGGCTTCATTCTTACATCCCACCCTCCTTTCCCCAGCCTTTGGCTCTTAGAGGACCAAGCAAATACAATTGGTAATTAATGATGTTCTTCGTGTTTCACTGTTAGTCATCACCTGTGGGTTTATCCCTGCTGGTAGCCCTCGGCCGGCCCGAACACCAGAGTCAATGTTTTTCTGAGTCAGCTGCAATTGCCTGTAGTCTGAAATCAGGTCTTCAGTGCTATAAAGCAAGGCAGCCGACGTCATTACATCAGTCTTTCTTGCCGTGGAGCCTGTAGCCGAAGCAGTTTGCATGAGTGCCAATCGGTCACTACCAGAGTTTAAATTTCTGCTGAAAACGTCTAAAGCTAAGTACCCCGTTGGGGACCCTTTTTTCTTGCACTAACCGATGTCCAAAAAAGTTAACAATTGTCTTGCCTGTGGAAAGCAGATCCAGCACAGAGACTTCCATTCTTGCTACGTCACTTGTTTAGGCCTAGACCACGATGCTCCTCATTGCTGGTTCTGTGCCCTCTTTAATGAGAGCGCCATTCACCGTAGAGCTGTTACTGTAGACAGTTATTTTCATGTTCTATCTTAGCATTCTGATATGGTGTCCATCAGCCAACAGTCCATGGACATTCCAAAAAAACACAGAGATAAAGATAGACACAGACCACACAAGGCTAAGCCTTACAATGACTCTACCGCCAAGTAGGTCGTCAGTTCTCCGGAATTCAGTGAGGTGCTTTCACAGCCCCTGATGCCCGGTTCAGTATCTGTGCAGGCCTCTACCTAGACCCTTTCGGAGTCCAGTATGCCGCAGAAATCTTCGTCTTCCGAGCCTTTGGCGGTCTCTACCTTGGTTGGATCCGGAGCTGCGACGCAGGCACCGGCTTCTGAGGAGGCCTTTCACACTACTGAATCTAGACAAAAACCGACATCTTTTTATCCAACTACCGTTTCTCTCAGAGTGGATTCTCTCAGGCCTAGAAGCCAGGCCACTCCTAGAAAATCTGCTTCTAGCCATCTTACTCCTCCTCCACTACCTCAAGCACAAATGGCGGAGTATCTCATCTCCCTTATCTGAGGTAGTCAGGCCAGAACTTCTAAAAGGAAAAGGCACCCTTCTCCAGAAATTATGACTGAACAGGATTCTGAGGAATCTGACTATTCAGATTTTGAAGAGGAACAGCAACTTCTGACTGCTTATGAGGATTCAGATGCAGAGGAATCCATCCCTTCTGCCTCCCCTCCAGTGGACCTTTCCTTTGGAGAAACCCTTCACACCCTCCGGGAACATTTTGAATGGGAATCTCAGGACTTCTCCCAGTCTAAGAAAAGACTTCGAGTTTCTGGACCTGCCCCAGCACAAACCCCTGGCCATCCCTCCTATTTTAGAAGTGGTGGATGATGTTTTCCATGAATCCAGCTTAGCCCTTGATGCCCTCCCACCTGCTCCCAGTAAGCCTGACAGGTATTGGAGTAACGGATTCTCACAAATACCTGTCCAGAAATCCTGCTGCAGACCCCACAGGTCATTACACAGAGACCTAAAGGAGCTAAGATTAGTTTGGTCACGAATCCTCTTCCTTCTGACAAGGATTCCAGAGCTCTGGACAGATGGGGTAAGGAAGTATACACCTCTGCAACCTTAGCTATCAGAGCACTCAGTTGTCAGTATCATATGTTAAAATATCAGCAACACACTTTGGAACTATTAAGACAAAAAATTTCTACCTTTCCTGACTTGCCAATTCAAAAGAGTTAGTAGATTTACTGTACTCTATCAAGTGGTCAGACACTCTACGCTGTGGATATGACAACCTAGAAGCTTCTAGCAGGGCAGCAGTGTCAGGATCTGTCTTTAGGAGACATGCATGGCTGAAGGAACAACCTCTGTCTGATCATGTCAAGTCTAAACATATTGATGCACCCCTCTATAAGGAGCACTTGTTCGGAGTAAAAGCAGAAGATGTGCTTAAAAAGATGGAAGACAAAATAAAATCTGTCAAATAGTAAAAGATTTCTTTCAGGTTCAACCTCACAGGTTCAGCAGGAAGTTTCCCTCTAAGCACTGGTCCTTCCCTGCACCTAGCAGACAGGGCCAAGGTAAGCCCCACAGGGACAGATCATCCAGGCCCCCTATCCCAGGGCCAGCAGAGAAGCAAACGGGGGACCACGTCCGCCCCAAAGACAGGGAGTTCTAAGCCACCCTTCTTTGGCAAAAACTCCCAATGTTGCCCCCTCCCACCTCTGCCCTCCCCTTTACTCACGAAAAGCTAAGAGGAAGGCTCTCTCTCTTCAAAGAAAATTGGCTTTCTGTAACAAAGGACCAATGGGACCCTAAAAATAATTTTTTAAGGATACAAATTCTCCTTCAGCGAACTCCCAATTCCAAGAGGGTACCCAGACTTTCCTCCAAATCAGTGGTTAGAGCATTGAAGCAGGTCCAAACTCTCATATCCCAGGGAGCAGTAGAACCTGTCCCCTCAGATTAAACAGGCAAAGGCTTTTATTCCAGCCTATTCCTTGTTCCCAGAAAAGAGGGCACTTGGCACCCCATCCTGGATCTAGCCATTCTGAACACCTCCGTAGTGGACCCCAGATTCAAAATGCTAACTCTGCAGCAGCTGCTGCCTATGCTGACCAAAAATGCCTGGCTAGTGACCCTAGATCTAAAAGATACCTACCTCCCCATCCCCATAAGGGAATCTTGCAGGAAATTCCTGCACTTCCGAGCAGGATCACAACACTTTTAGTTCTCTGCGCTACCCTTTGGCTAATCTACTGCACCCAGAGTATTCACCAAATGCTTAGCCCTGGCCATAGCGTTTTGCAGACATAGAAATATACAGATTTACCTTTACCTGAATGACTGCCTCATTCAGGCAGAGTGCAAAGAAAAGTTGTTCCAGGACATTTTCTTTGTCACATTCCTCTTAATTTCCCTAGCGTTCACCATCAACGAGAAGAAATCAACGCAAACTCCCACCAGGAAGATAATTTTCTTGGGAGCTCTGCTAGACACAGCATCCCAAATGGCCTTCCTATCCCCAGAAAAGCAGAGCTTCCTGCCTCTCTACTTTACCCAGCTGGCATCCAGAAGTCACTGCGAGGAAGTTCTGCAAGCCATGGTGTACATGGCATCTTGCATCCTCCTAATTTTTCTGGCCAGGCTTCACATGAGAAAACTTCAGTGGTATCTTAACCTTTGGTGTCAGCACACTCAGTCTCTAGAGACCTCTCTCCCTCTGATCCCATGTATAAGGGCCGAGTTTCTCTGGTGGGCAGAGGCCTGTGCCAAGAACTAGGGTCTTCCCTTCATCCTACGCCCTACCGGCCAGACCATCACCACTGGCACCACAGACAATACCACAGTAATGTGGTATATCAACAAACGGGGGGGAAAACCCAATCTTACCCTCTGTGCAGGCTAGCCATGAACCTCTGGCTGATAGCTGCCTCCATGGGTCTGCACCTAGTTGCCCAATACCTACAGGGGTCAACAACACCCTGGCAGACCATCTAAGCAGAAACTTACTGGACCTCCACGAATGGCAACTCCACAGGGAAATCTTTCTGAAAATCACTCTGGAGTGGGAGACTCTGGAGGTGGATCTCTGTTTTGCACCTAAACCACCAGCTGCAAAAGTTCTGTACCAGGGAGTATCACCTCCTAGCATGGAAGGTGGATGCCTTGACATTCCCGTGGAACTCCTCCTTTGTGTACGCATTCCTTCCTCTGCCTCCTATTCCCAAGGTACTGATCAAAATAAGGGAGGAGAGACCAAAGGCCATTCTCATTGCTCCAGATTGGCGCAGACAGCATTGGTACCCCTTACTGCACAGCCTGACCTTACAACCCCTAAACAGCTTCCCCTGATCTCAGACCTCTTGACCCGGATGGGGAGGGGGAGATAATGCACCCAGGCTTGCAGACTCCCAATCTTTCAGCATGGCTTATACTTTAAAAGCTAACAAGGAATCCCTGTTAAGCAAACAGGTCCTAGACATAATCACAGAGGCCACAAGGCCCAGCAGCTGAAAATCTTACACAGGGAAATGGAAAAGATTCTGCTCCTGGAGCCACTCCAGAGTGGCCAGTACCTCACATCCTTCCATCCCTCTTATCTTGGATTACCTAGCCGAGTTGCTCAAAAGTGGCCCCTCCTTCTCTTCTGTTAAAATCCATGCCTCAGCCATTTCAGCCCATTACGATTCAGACCTTACCCCTCTTCTCTCATCCTTTGATTAAACAATTCCTCAGAGGGGCGTCTAATATCAGACCTCCCAGAAGGCCTCCCACGCCAGCCTGGGGACCTGAATTATGTTTTAGAAAAACTAACCTTGCCTCCTTTTGAACCTGCTGCTTTAACAGAATTGAAATACCTCTCCTGGAAGACTGCCTTCCTACTAGCTATCACCTCAGCCAAAAGTTTATCAAAACTTCAGGCGCTCTTGGCTGTTGAGCCCTTCATCATTTTCCATGCAGACAGGATCTGCATGCGGACTATCCCCTCCTTTATGCCCAAGGTGGTATCTGATGTGACCCTCAACCAAGGCCGTACACCTACCCACCTTCTTTCCCAACCCTCAAAACAAGGGGGAAAGAATTCTGCACTTGCTAGATGTGCACAGACAACTCTAATTCTATCTGGGCCATGCTAAACCCTTCAGAAAAACAGACCAACTGCTTGTCAGCTTTGCCCCAGGGGCAGAGGAGAAGCCCATTTCCAAGCAAACCATTTCCAAATGGATATCACAATGTATGCATTTCTGCTACAGACTACATGGGGAAACCCCCCCCCCCCCAAAAGTCTTATTCGTACCCATTCCACTAGGGCAGCCTCCACTTCCACAGCCTTCCTCAGAGGAGTCCCACCAGGGACATCTTGGAATCTGTCACCTGGACCTATGTCCATACCTTTACAAAGCATTACCACCTACCTCTTTTTTCCTAAGTCTAGAGCAGGGTTTGCCTCTGCACTTCTGCAGGGCTTGCTGTGACCCATGCCTAGGGCTCTAACCTATCCTTCCAACCCTTTCCTCAGCTTTGGGAATCCTTCCATAGGTGATGACTGCAACAGTGAAACACGAAGAACATAGTACAGTTGTGTGCACTTACCATAAATGTAGATGTTCAAGTGTATTCACTGTTGCAGTCCTGGTTTCCCACCCTCTATCCCCCTTATATCATCTTCCCCTAGGGGGACATAAGCTTCCCACGGTGGCTTTTAGCCACCAGGACCTCTTTCCTTATTTCCGTGTGCTTCTGACGGGTTAGGGCAAGAAAAACTGATGTAATGATGTCGGGTGCCTTGCTTTGTAGCACTGACGACCTGATGTCAGACTACAGGCAACTGCAGTCAACGCAGAAAAATGTTAACTCTGGTATTCGGGCCAGCCAAGGGCTACCACAGCAGAGATAACCCAGAGGTGATGACTGCAACAGTGAATACACTCGAACATCTGCATTTATGGTAAGTGTACACAACTGTACTTTCTCTGACCTTCTTGATCGCTCTATAATGTATTTTATAATTTATTTAGTACCTTTTTTATATCAGCAAACAAGATCTGGGGAGTTTTCCTAGAGCGTGATGGGATAGGATTTTTTAGCCATGAGCTGGTAGAAGACCTCGAGCTTTTGTATAAGGCCGAGTTGGAACAGAGGATCTGTTCTGAACCCAACTAGTTAAGAATGAAGGTGAGATGGACAACACACATGGAATGTTAGTGTGAGTACATAACGTTTTCTGCCTGTCCGCCCCCCCCCAGCTAGCAGATTGAGGCTAACAGTTAAAGGCGTCCTTCACATTAGACCTCCCATGAAATCTATTAGTCTTCCCTGGAGTCTTAATTTTGTACTCAAAAAGCTGACCCCCCCCCCACTCTTTCGAGCCAGGTTCATCAGCATCCCTGCAACATTGTTCCTGGAAAACTGTACTACTCCTAGCTATAACTTCAGCCTGATATATGTCTGAGCTCCAGGCCCTAATGGCCTGTCTTCCCTTTTTGGCTTTCCATGAAGACAGGGTGTCCTTGAGTACCATCCCTTCTTTTATGCCCAAGGTAATGAATTGTCATTAAACCAATCCATTCGTTTACCTACCTTCTTTCTTCCCCAAAATTCTATTGAGAAGATGTTGCACACTCTGGATATGCATAAGCAACTTAGATTTTACTTAGACAAGGCCAGATTTATTAGGAAATCAGACCATATTTTTATGTCGTCATCCCAGGACTCTGGGATTGCCCGTTTACAAGCATGCTATTTCTGCTTGGATTTCTAATGCAGTTTTCTTCTGTTATGTGGAGAATGGTAAGATCTTTGCTTCTGTAAAGGCCCATTCCCTTAGGGCTGTAGCTTCATCAAGGGCTTTCTTCAAGGGATTAGGTCCTAGCTCTATTCTTGAAACTGCAACATGGACTTCTGTGCATGCCTTCACTAAACATTACACATTGGATGGCATTTCTAAGCCTAAGGCAGGTTTTGTCAGAGCCATACTCCATGGCTTTCTGGAGAGCTCAACTCTCTCTTCCTCAACCCTTTCCTCATGAGCTTTTGTACTCTCCCTCTTGTGAAGAATACTGCAACAGATGAATAGAACATAGAAAAGTTGTCTAAAATCTTAACCAGAATGATAGATGTCCTCCTCTTCTCTCTTGCAGTATTCCACTCCCCTCCCTCCTTCCCTCTGGTTGTTTGGTTCTTTTCTTTGGATGGTCATACCCTACTTTCTTTAGGCTGGCTTTTCTCCTGGGACATTCGGTTCTGAGGTAGGTGTGTCTGTATGTCACTTTTATGGTCAATGTACGAGAGCAGCCTACGTGCGAAGTATCACACAGCCTACAGTAGTGAAAGACTTTTTGCATACTGGCCGACGTCTGGTCACCTACAGTGGAGAATTCCCCCATGTAAAGAATACTGCAACAGAGAAGAGGACAGCTATCATTATGGTAAGATTTTACACAACTATTCTGTTTCCATGGATTCAATTACCTCAGATATTGTCAGAGCCGTTCACCTTTTGGATCTTACCACCTTTTTAGGCACAGTCCACCCCTACATCATTCAAGACCTTCATCCACAGCCTCATCCATTCAATCTTCCAAGAATTGTACCGAAGCTGTTGTGAACAGGATGATGAAGTTCCTCTGGTCATAGATACAAGTGGGAGTACTCCCGGCTCTGACCCCATTGGGTCCAGAGACCCCTGTCATTATTACTCCTCCGTTGTTAGCTGCTCCTTTGATCCAACCTTCGGCTTCAGTCATCTGATCCAAAAGTCCTGGAGTCATCTGCCTTGGATCCAGACATGTTGGCATCTCTGACAATTATGGTGTTTGAGTGATCCAGCGCTGAGTACTTCAGAGCCAGATGAGAGACTGAGCTGTCTCAACCCCTCAGAGCTTTGTCATCGGACAGCTTGGTTCAGACTCCTTCCTCTAGTAGTTTGCTTTCAGGATGAAAGGAATTGACAGTCTTGTAAGCCTGCCTTATTGGATCCATTGGTGCCTTTTTCTCCCAAGGCATTCTGTCTTTGAGGTAGTGGAGAAAGCTTTCTCTTTTCTCAGAGTTTGGACTTTTCTTCCTTTTTTAGCACCAACTACCCAGTTCAATTTGATAATACATCCAGAGCCTCAATCATCTATTCCACTCGGGCAACCAGCCCAAACCAGTCTCCAATCAGCTCAGCAGGGTATAGTAATCTCTTCTGACACTTCTTTAGGGCATCTCACCAAAAAGTTTGTAGGAGTAACACTAAAAGGAGAAACTTAGACTAAACTAGGACACTAACTTTAAATGGGAAGGGTCCCCCAGATCAGCACCCAATGATGTCATTTGGAGACATCTGAGAATGCCTGAAACATTGGTTGGTCCCCTGATAGCCCTTTGTAAGAGTAGTCAGTGTTCCTGGAGGTCTTTAGCAGTAGCCTGTGTACCTCCTGGGTGACTCCACCTGCCGATTAACTTGTTGATTTGGTCTCTCGATGAGCTTGGAAGGAGTCTTGACACAATTGAGCATATCCCTAACAGACCATATAGGATCCTGGGAACACCTAAGTGTAAAACATATTGGAAAAAGGAGTACCCGTTGATACCATAGTTGTAGCAGTGGCCACTAAGGAGGAGTTAGCAGAACAAAGTTCCTCTGTCCACTAACCTAACAATTGAGTCTAGGGCACCCTACAGATTTGGGAAGCATGTCTATGCTTTGCAACCTTCACACTTAAGTGACTGAATTACTTGGCACATTTTAAAAGACTTCAGAGGGATTTGATTAAATAACCACAAATCAACTTCAAAATTAAAATACAGCAAAGCCAGTGACAAAACGAACTACACCAAAAAAAAATAAATAAAGATTTAATGTGAGAGTGTTCAATCTCGCCTTTGTTCTTACACATGGGTTCGGAGCCGATCCTCGGCTCCGTGCCGGCCGACTGCAAGCTCTGCATCGAGAAAAAGCTCGAGGACATCTAATACCCACAATCCCCCTCTGCCTTTACCTCAGATCTAGTTTGCCGCTGCTGCATACGCATCGCTGGAGGCTAGCTCGAGGCTTTTTACAGATAAGATTTTATCTATTTTGGTTAAATTTTCAAAAAAAAAAAACTTCTTTAAGATCTAGTTATTGAAAGTTAGTGTACGGTGTGTGAGTAGAGCAGAATTCTCGGTACCATTAGATTAGTTTAACTTAGTTTAACTAACTGGTATAGAGTTTTTCGGGGCCTACCACCCCTACTTGGATCACTTTTTGTCTACCGACTAAAATTTTGTAGTCTTGCTTTTCTTAAGCAAGTGACAATCGGACTTACAAAATACCGGATTTGACATTTGTTACCTGGATTGACTATTACTGGACTGGACTGTCTCTTTCTCTTTTTATTATGTCTGAGAAAATGAAATCTGGCTTCAAACGTTGTCAGTGTGGCCAAAAGATGTCGGTCACAGACAACCACAGTTCCTGTGTCTACTGTCTTGGCCCTCTCCACTTACAAGAGGACTGTTCTATTTGTCATTCTTTTAGTGGGAGGGTCATGACAGATAGGCGCAGGAAACTGATGGATAGAGGATTGTTGAAACCCTCTTTCCCGGAGGCTCTGGATGCTTCAGACCAGGCATCCAAGTCTTCGAAGGGGTCGAAGACGTCGGAGTCCAAGTCATCGGCTCCGAGCTCTTCGGGTATAGTTAGATCACCGGTTCCACAGACTTCGGGGCCGAGTGTTCAACTGTTGGCAGTTTCCGAGCCTCGAGTCTTGGAACCGGTGACGGAGCTCCCTCCACCGACTCTGTTGAGGTCGGCTCCGTCTTCGATCCCTTCGACTCGTTCTTCCAGGCCCCTTTCCGACACCGATGTGGACCGTGTGGTGCAGAAATTGATGGAGCATACGGCCCTATCCAAGCTTATCTCGGTCTCCTCTCAGTTGATGTCGAGACTTGAAGGCCTGCCACTATCTCCATCTGTTCCTCCTCCGAGACCTGTCCAGTCTTCGGAGCCGGAAGAAGCTGAACTGATGATTGTGGAGCCCTCGGTGCCAGAACCGTCTTTTTCTCGGTCGGCACCGTTCACCTCGACTCCATCCGATCCGGTACTGGAGTCTCTGGGCCGAAGATCCGTCCTTGGTTCCGGGACCGAGAGTCGGACCGATGTTTCGGTTCCGACGCTCCCTCTCGGGGCCTCGCACGGATAGACTCTGTTCCGTCCTCGGGTCGGTGCCTTCGGTTCCTGTTTCGGGATTCTTCCCATTTCTTCGAACCGGGAGATACCTCGACTCGGGACCGGGGGGCCTTCGACCTCATGAGGAAGGTGTTGTCTACCCAGACAACCACATCAGCAGGTACAGCTTCTCCTCCCCACAAAGGACCTTTATCCTCCTCTGCACCCACGGCCACGTCCAAGCGTCGGGCACCAGTGTCTCAGCCACCCCTGGAGGGTGCCCCCTCTTCCTCGGAGGCTTCTTCGGATGCTCCCCACGAAGAAGTCCCTAGGAAAAGACTGTGTAAGAGGAGACACTTGGATTCTCCACAAGAATCCTTGACATCTGATACTGACTTAGATTTGTCAGAAGGGTCCCCTAAGTCACCTTCAGAGGATGTCTCTTTTTCTGACATCTTGGAGATCCTAAAACAGAGAGGTGACTGGCAAGCCCTCCCCCCTTCTGAGGATGAGTCAGTTTTGCTGAAGGCATTTGGTGCTCGCCCTTCCTCCTCCTGGGTCACTCCGCCCTTTGATGAGTTAATGGAATTAATTGCTCAAGGGCGGGAGACTCCTGACACGGTGGAACCAGTCCCTAGGAAGCCAAATAAGTACATTACGGCACCACAGGACAAGGCTTACCTCACCAAAGGAGTTCCAGTAGACGCCATGGTGGTGGCAGCGGCCACGAAAAAGGAGATGTCGGAGTCTTCCTCATCTGTCCATCCGCCTAACAAAGATTCTAGGACCATGGACAGATACGGGAAGCGCATTTTCAGTTCAGCGGCTTTCTATGCTCCCTGAACTATTTGACTCATTTTACACGCGTTCAGAGGGATCTAGGCAAAGAGTTGGGAGATACCCCCCAGGGTACTACAGATGCCGCTGTCCCAGAGAGAGTTGCACCGCATCCCAACACCCTTACGCCCATTGTAAACTCGTCCATGAGGCTGATATCCTATGCAGCCGAAGGATCGGGTAGGGCAGCGGCTTCAGCGATTGCTCTTCGTAGGCAATCCTGGATGCGCTTATGTTCGCTTATGGAAGCCTTCAAGTCTTCCTTTACTAACGCCCCATTTGACGGAGCCACACTTTTGGCCCTAAAGTAAAGGAGACCCTTACCCGGTGTGAACAGGAGGGAAAGACTCTGTCTGCTGTCGGAGTCCGCTTTTCCACCTTCCAGACCGTACCCCAAAGGGCAACGTGGTGGGAAAATGTGGTTTCAAAACCCCAAGGATCTTTCCCAAACACACAGGGTGATGCCCCTCTAGAGGCAGAGGGGGCAGAGGTGGAAGACGCCGCCTGGCGGCAGAGGGGTCCAAAACCAAGGTGACAGGGATAATCTCCTGGCAAACCTTTTCAGCACTCCTGAGAGGAGGCCCGACTGTCCTGCTCTGGAGGCAGTCGGGGGTCGCTTAGCTTTATACCCTCAGGCCTGGCAAAACCTCTCTTCAGACAATTGGGTAAAAAGCATTGTTACCAGAGGTTACAAAATCCCATTTCTATCCACACCCATTCCAAAGAAAAAACTCCCAGATGTACCACCCCATCTGCGAGACCCAGCAGCTACAGAAATTTCAAAGCTGCTAGAAAAAAGAGTCATCCAACCAGTCCCAGCGGACCAAATAGGATTCGGAACTTACTCAAGGTTCTTTTTAGTTCCAAAGAAAACAGGGGACTGGAGGCCGATTCTGGACCTAAGCCATCTCAACACCTTTGTCAAGAAGGAAAAGTTCCGAATGGTCACGCTTCAATCGATCCTTCCATTCTTACGGAAGGACGACTGGATGTGCTCGATAGATCTGAAGGACGCATACTACCACATCAAAATGGCCAGGGCGTCCAGGGATCATTTGCGCTTCCGGCTGGGGGCCAGTCACTATCAGTTTCGAGCCCTGCCCTTTGGTCTGACTACAGCCCCCAGGGTCTTCAAATGCATGGCAGTGGTAGTGTCTCATCTGAGGCGCCTAGGATTCCAGGTGTTTCCGTATCTGGACGACTGGCTCCTGTCTGCCACCACCAGGCGTCAACTGATACAAGCCAGGGATTACACCCTACAACTTTGTACACACCTTGGCATTTCAGTAAATTTCGAAAAATCGTTGCTACAGCCATCACAGCATATCTTATTCATAGGAGCGGAATTAGATACGCGTCATTTAGTTCTAAAACTTCCTACAGAAAGAATAGTAGCACTTCAATTCAACATTTCCCTTCTACTGTCGTCCAGAAAGTCCCCGGCAAAAATTGTTATGAAAGTCTTGGGTCTCATGGCAGCTTCTCTCATTGCGATACCATTGGGAAGACTGCACATGAGAGTGCTCCAATGGCTTCTGTTTGCACAATGGTCATTCCAACAACTTCCACTGACTCACGAAATATTGATAACGAAAACATGCAAATCACACCTAATGTGGTGGTTACAGACTTGCAACCTATCCAGCGGACGACCATTTGTGCTACCCGCACCGTCAGCGACGATAACCACGGACGCTTCCCTGATAGGGTGGGGGGGCATCTTTCAGGGACAGACAGTCCAAGGCGAATGGACCAATCTGGAGTACAATCTGCACATCAATGTTCTGGAGTTGAGGGCAGTGTTTTTGGCGTTGCAACACTTTGCTCCCCTTCTTCCTCCAGGGACCATTGCAGTTCAGACAGACAACATGTCCGTAGTCTGGTACATAAACAAGCAAGGGGAACCAGGTCTTACCAACTATGCAGAGAGGCCATGAGAATTTGGCAATGGGCAGAGTCCACCGTCGCTTTCTGATCGCAACGCACATCCCGGGTCATCCAACGCCATAGCCGACAGGCTGAGCAGGGCAATACTATTGCCTCACGAGTGGTCCCTCAAACAGTCAGTTGCGAGAAGGATTTTTCGCAAATGGGGCCAGCCTACCTGCGATCTGTTTGCGTCTCCAATGAACGCCAAATGCAGGAGCTACTTTGCCCTATTACCCCCTCCAGGGGAAGTCCCCATGGACGCGCTGGTGCACGATTGGCCCCCGGGTCTCCTATATGCTTTTCCTCCATTTCCCTTGATTGCAAAGTTTCTACAGAAAGCCAACAACCTTCAGAGGACTATTATTCTCATTGCTCCGTTCTGGCCTCGTCAAATTTGGTTCCCCTTTCTATTGCATCACCGCATTCGGGGACCTTGGATGCTGGACCCAGAGCCAGATCTACTGACTCACTCGTCAGGAGTTCCTCACCCATCTCTAGAATCTCTCCATCTAGCAGCTTGGCTGCTCCGCTTCCCTTTCTAGCCAGGTCGGTTCCACTTACATCGGCGGTTCAAGATATTTTAGTAGCTTCTCATAAAGTTTCCACTACTAAGACTTACACCAGTAAGTGGAAACGCTTTGTCTTTTGGGCGGAGTCACATCATTTGGACCCTGTTAGAGCTCCGTTAAACAAGGTTTTAGAGTTCTTGACTGAACTATTTCATGAAGGAGCTTCCCCGGCTACTTTGAGTACAGTTAGCTGCCATTTCTAACTATCATGTAGAGGAATGTGGTGCGCCTATTATGGCTCACAGACTGTCTAAAGCCTTTTTAAAAGGTTCTTTTCATATCAGACCACCAGTCAGAAGTCCGACATCACCGTGGAATTTAAACCTGTTGCTCTCTAAATTGATGTTGCCACCCTTTGAACCAGCCTCAAGTTGCACATTGAAATTTTTGTCATGGAAAACTTTATTTCTAGTGGCCATTACATCTGCTAGACGAGTGTCTGAGCTTCAGGCCCTTTCTGTCAAGCATCCTTATTTAATATTTCATTCTGACAGAGTATCCCTACGCACTAATCCATCCTTTCTTCCCAAAGTTTGTTCTTCTAGTAATATTAATCAGTCCATTGAACTACCCACCTTCTTTAAGAACCACTCTAATAAATTGGAGTATATGTTGCACAAACTGGACGCCCATAGACAACTCAGATTTTATTTGGATAGAACAAAAGATCACAGGAAATCTGATCAACTATTTGTAGCCTTTGCTGACAGCAGAAAGGGTCTTGCAGTTACTTAAACGAACTCTTTCTAAATGGCTAACTGACTGTATCACATATGTTTATGAAGCCTCTGATCAAACACTATCAACAAAACCCAAAGGACATTCAACCAGATCAGTTTCTACATCTTTGGCTCACGCAGCTCGCTTACCACTAGACACTATTTGTGCGGCTGCTACTTGGGCTAAACCACATACATTTATATCTCATTACAAAGTGGACAGGGTTTCTAGGGATAGGGCAACCTTTGGTTCCACTGTGCTCAAGAACGTTCTCCCTTGAGTTCCTCAGGGTTATGGAGCTAGGGACGCTACCCATGTGTAAGAACAAAGGCGAGATTGAACACTCTCACATAAAGAAGTTATGTCCTTACCATAACGTTCCATGTGGAGTGTTCATCTCGCCTTGGTTATTACACTCCCACCCTTCCCACCCTTAGGAAGAACGTTCGATTTGGTGTCTGGTCTGGAGTATTCTCCTTCTGCTGTTGCAGTATTAGTATTACTATCATACCTTTGGTATGTTTGTATATATGTACTTTTATGTATATAGTTTGGCATGTGTGCGTGCTTTATGTCTGGTTTGCTTGCAAACTAGATCTGAGGTAAAGGCAGAGGGGGATTGTGGGTATTAGATGTCCTCGAGCTTCTTCTCGATGCAGAGCTTGCAGTCGGCCGGCACGGAGCCGAGGATCGGCTCCGAACCCATGTGTAATAACCAAGGCGAGATGAACACTCCACATGGAACGTTATGGTAAGGACATAACTTCTTTTTATCAGTAGAAGAACAACTCACTTCTGTAGTACCTTGGCTAAATAGCCTTCTGGGAGTTAAACACAGAAAAAGTACACCCATTAAAAAGTCAAGTCACTTAACATTAACAAGAAAATTATCCAATAAAAGTACTAACTTACCAAAGTGCTTTCTAGGTACATTCTCTGTTTAAACCCTTAGGTGTCAGTGTGCCATATTTCAAGATAAAAAAAATAGTCTCTTTAAATAATGGATTTGATTAAAGAACTTTCTGAATCCCAGTTTTGGGGCCACATCCTTCGAGGTGTAGTGCACTATTTCCTTGCAGTTGTCTACCCTTCATTCCATTTCAAACTTGTCCATGAGGCTCATCTCACACATGGCTGAAGGTACCTCACGGGCGGCAGGTTCAGGCATTTCCATCAGAAGGCATGCTTGGTATGCACTTGTATGTCTTTGTGGAACCCTTCAAATCTTCCTTTGTCTGTGCTTCTTTTGACCCAAGTTCTTTGACCCCAAAGTTCAAGGCACACCCTCTAGGTTGTGAGAAGAAAGGAAAAATCCTGTCTGCTGTGGGCATATGTTTTTCAACCCCTCTACAGACTTTTTTTAGGAACCACCGAGGAGGATGGAAAATGTGGTTCAAAAATCCCTAGGGTCTTTTCCAAGATCCATGTGGAGGCTGTTCCCCCAGGGGCAGTGGGTGTAACTGTAATAGAATTCACCATCCCCGTGGCAGACGAGGTCTGCATATCCAAGAATTTAGGGATACTTTCTGTGACAGATCAGCACTCCTGAAACGAGGCCCAACTGTCCATCTCTGGAAACGGTTGGGGGTCATCTATACCTGCACCAGAGAGCCTGGCTAGAAATTACAAAAGATTCATGAGTGCGGCAGATATCTTGTTATACCATTTTACCATCCTTCTCCACTAGTATCAAAGTCCTCGATGTTCCTCCCAGTCGGAGGGGAGACAGCAGCACTAGAAATAAACAAGCTGCTAGAAAGGTAGTCCTGCAAGAGGTTGCTCCTGACCAGAAAGAGTCTGGAACTTATTCAGGGTTCTTTTTTAGTGCCAAAGAAAATGGGGGACTGGAAACTTATCATGGATCATAGCAAACTAAATAGTTCAGTATAGAAAGTTCAAGATAGTCAGTTCAGTTCATTCTGCCTTTTCTGTTTAAGGATGACTGGGTGTGCTCAGTAGATGTTCATGTTTCACTGTTGCAGTCATTACAGTTAGGTTATCCTGCTGGCAGGGCTACCCGCAGTCTGCCTGAATTCCAAAGTCTAGGTCCGGCGTCGGTTGCTGTCTCCACTTCCCTGACGTCAGTGCGCCAGGGGTATAAAAGATGCAGCTGACGCCATTTTCTTCAGTCTTTCTTGCCGCGCAGTGCCCAAAGCAAAAACAGTTCGTATGTGCCGGTTGGCCGACTCCTGAGATTTTCATGTTCGAATTTCAGATCCGAAGTCTTCATTAAAAGCTAAGTACCCTGTTGGGGAAACTTTTTTCTTGCACCAGACCGATGTCAGAAAAAGTTAATTGTATTTCTTGTGGGAAGCAAATACCTTATAAGGACTTTCATTCCTATTGTATTCATTGCCTAGGCCCTGACCACGACGTTGCTAATTGTCGGTTCTGTGCTAGATTTAACCAATGCACTATTAAGCATCGGTACGATTTTGCATTTCACTATTTTGGCAGAAGATTTTAATTACACAATGCCGTCGCATAGCTATCTGACTACTGCAATTCACAAGAAACGCAAAAAAATAGAAAAGGACAAGCATCCGAGGTCCAAAACTGACGACGAGGCTTCTTCTAAGCCAGTCGCCGGTTCTCAGTGAGGCGCTTTTGCAGCCCCTGACGCCCGCTACTTTAGAGCCGCAGGCTGCTACCGACTCCCACATGGAGTCATCTAGGCCGCTGGATACTCAAGGTTTTGGAACCTCGGAAACTATTCCCACAGATGGGTCTGGAGCTGCTGCGCAGGCATCGGCTTCTGAGGGTGTTTTCAGGCCTACACAGTCGTATATAAAATCGACTTCAGCTTCAAAGGCAAAGACTAAAGCACCTTTAAAGACAAAGAAACAAGTGCAGCAGCCACATGGACAGGCCTCCATGCCTAAAAAACAGATGCTCAAAATGGCCGAATACCTAATTACTTTGATCAGGGGTTCCCATCCCCCTCCTTATAAGAGGCCTAGGCAAGAGACAGAATATGAATCTTCAGATCAGGTTTCCATTTCTTCTGATTCCTCTTCTGATCAGGAATACTCTCTTCCTCCCTATTAGGATTCTGATGCTGAAGAATCTATCCCTTCTGCCTCTCCTCCTGAGGATTACTCTTTTGGGGAAACTCTGCATACTATGAAGGGAGCATTTAAGGATGACTGGGTGTGCTCAGTAGATTTTCAGGATGCATGATATCATATAAAAATGAACAGATGGTCCAGTAGATATCTTATCAATTCAAAGCACTGCCGTTTAGTCTTACACCAACCCCCCCAGGGTGTATGCCAAGTGTATGGCAGTAGTTGCAGCTCACTTGAAACTGCAGGGATTCCGGGTGTTTCCATATCAGGATGACTGGCTCATAACTATTTTGGTCAGGCATCACCTAATTCAAGCTGTGGATTATGTACTCCACTTATGCTTTCGTCCAGGGTTCTCTGTCAATTACAACAAATCTCAACTCAAGCCAGCTCACATATTGGAGTTCATCTGTGTTCTTTCAATAGTCACTCAAATAGCTTCTATCCCTCTGTCCTGGGCGCAGACAATTCAGTTCCAGGCAAAAAAAAAAAAAAAATCATTCAAAGTTCTCTTTCAGCTCATCTGGTCCTCCAAGCATTGGGATCCTTGTTATCAGCAATCACTGTTGTACTGTTGACAAGGTGCCATATGAAGATCTTTCAGTGGTTGCTTACAACTCAGTGGTCTCTTCTCCAACAACCATTATCCAGTCAAGTCAAAATAACAGAAGCTTACAAAAATTACCTTTTATGTTGGATGCATTCCAGTCAGTTACAAAGAAGCTGTTCCTTTGTTCTTCCTCAACCTAAGGACACAGTGACCACAGATGTCTCTCACAGTTGGGGGGGGGGGGTAGGCTCTTCTTAAGGAAGGACAAGCCAAGGCACTTGGTCCCCTGAAGAGGCCAACATATGCATATCATGGTCCTGGTTATGACAGCTGTCCTTCTAGCATTGCAGGCATTCCAAGACGCACTCCCAACTAGGATTATTGCAATTTAGACAAGCCAATATGTCAGTAGTCTGGTACATCAACAAACAAGGGGGAAAATCTTGCAGTCTTTGAGAAGCTGTGATAGCATGGCAATGGACAAATTTCATCCAGTCACTTTCTGATAGCAGCACACATCCTGAGGAAGTCCAGCATGATTGCTGACCAGTTAAGCAGGTTTATTCTAATGCCTCATGAGTGATCTCTCAGCATGCAGGTGGTGGAGAGGATTTTCCATCAATGGGGATAGCCATGCTGTGATTTCTTTGCATCCTCCCCCAACAAGTGTGGCAAGTTCTTTGCTCTAATCCACCCAGTGAGGGAGTCCTCAAGAGACATTCTATGTTTGGCCCTCTGGTCTTTTTTTATGCTTACCCTCCAATACCCCTCATTTCCAAATTTCTCCAGAAAGCATCTCAATTGAAGAACAGTTATCCTCATTGCACCGTACTGGCTTTGTCAGGTCTGGTTTCCCTTCATTTGGGCTCATCGTTTACACCTACCTTGGATTCTGGATCCAACTCCAGACCTCTACTGTCTTACCCGACAGACGTGACTCATCCAGGCATTTCAGGCCTCCAGTTGACTGTGTGGTTTCTCCTGTGGTTTCTCCGGTTCCATTAATCACTAGACAGTCCAGGCTGTCCTCATGTGTATGTCGCATCCTTTTTATCATCCCACAAAGCTTCCACTAGAAAACAAAGCGATATCCTTGGCATCCAAGAAGTTTAATGTTCACACCAAAACGAACCAAGACAGCAAACCAACATTTAAAACAATAAAATTCAGATAAAAATTCAGTAAGAAATTCAGCAATACTAAGCGCTTTCACCCGCTCGATTACCTGCGGGTTTCATCAGAGTACATCTTACACTTCATTGCACCAGCTTATATACTGCCAAAATGACCAATGTTTCAATTAATCTTAATTAGATTGATTAATGATGTAATTCCTAATTTGCGTGTTTTCAAAAATATAGGTGTTCTTTTAATACATCTAAGACAACAACAATAAACTGCTAAAAAGATTCTTTGTATAGTTTAAGTTGAGGGCTGTTTAAACAATAATAATAATAATTATTAAAAACTATCCTAGGTGTGTTATAAATATTTTAATCCAGCATATATAAGTTAATTTTATATACATTAAATATTAAATATTAATAAATATAATGTAAAATAAAATGAATATATAAAAATACCATCAAATCATTCATTATAATGTGGATGTTGCTTTGTAATTTAAATAATATATTGTGTAAATACCAACATGAATAGATAAACAAAATTAATGATATTAATATTAAATATTACATAATAATAATTGCAGCCTTACATTGATTAATTTGTCGTTGTATGATGGTTTATACTTGTTTTCTAACAATTGTATAAATACATATAATTGTGTAAATGTTAATAATACAAAAAATTTTTTATATATATATATTAAATAAATACATTCTAATCTTAAAATGTTTAAAAAGTTTAAAATATATGTTATATGTATTTCTTAAAAAATACATACAAAATAATGTACATAAACTTTCGCTCCAACCATATTTGAATATAATATGTAAAATTCCAATTAAACAGTTATAAACTTTTGTTTCAAAATACTTGCAATACTAATATGGCCATTCAGACCCGGTGTTGTACTAGCATTACAACGTAGTTGCCACAAACATTCTTTAGTTAACAATAAATTATCCAAATCCCCTTCTTTTTCCTTGGGATTGTAAATTCTATCAATAATAAACAGCCCTCAACTTAAACTATACAAACAAAGAATCTTTTTAGCAGTTTATTGTTGTTGTCTTAGATGTATTAAAAGAACACCTATATTTTTGAAAACACGCAAATTAGGAATAACATCATTAATCAATCTAATTAAGATTAATTGAAACATTGGTCATTTTGGCAGTATATAAGCTGGTGCAATGAAGTGTAAGATGTACTCTGATGAAACCCGCAGGTAATCGAGCAGGTGAAAGCGCTTAGTATTGCTGAATTTCTTACTGAATTTTTATCTGAATTTTATTGTTTTAAATGTTGGTTTGCTGTCTTGGTTCGTTTTGGTGTGAACATTAAACTTCTTGGATGCCAAGGATATCGCTTTGTGTTACTGACATCCTTTTTGTGGCTTCTGTGTTTACTTCCACTAGAAAAGTTTACCAAAATAAATGGAAAAAGCTTCCACTAGAAAAGGTTACCAAAATAAATGGAAAAGATTTGTATTTTGGGCATGTAAAAAGAATTGATACCTTTTCAGCTCTGATTTCTAAGGTTCTTGACTTTTTAGATACGATTTTCAGTGAAGGGGCTAGCTCATCAACTGTAAGAGTACAATTAGCAGCCATTCCGAATTTTCATATAGGAGTAAATAATTCAACTTTAGCATCTTCCAAACTTTTCAAAGCTTTCCTCAGAGGAGCATATCTACTTAGAACTCTGTTAAAGGACCCTACTCCTCCTCAGGATTTAAATATTGTTTTGCAGAACTTAAACCAACCCCCTTTTGAACCATCAACTAAGTGAGAACTAAAATTTTTGAACAGTAAAACAATCTTCTTGGTTGCTATTACTTCTGCTAGAAAGGTGTTTGAATTGCATGCTCTTTCATCTAAAACTCCTTATTTGATTTTTTTTCACAAGGACAGAGTATCTTTACAGACTAATCCTTCCTTTCTACCCAAGATGGTTTCAGAATCCAATTTTAATTAAGTTATCAACCTTCCCGTCTTCTTTCTTTCTTTGAGAACTAATCTACCCTTTATGCTTAAATTGGTATCCAAGTTTACTTTAAGCCAAACTAATCTAAAATGAGGGCAATACGATACTCCATACCTTTGATGTCCGCAGACAGCTCTGGTACTCTCTTGACAGAATAAAATTTTGCAAATCTTTGGATCATTTTATTTCTTGGGAAGGTAAGAAGGGACAACCTTTGTCAGAGACTCTTTCCTAATGGTTACCTCAGGCTGTTGCATTTTGTTTTTCTCCACAAGAAATGTATTCCAGTCTGGACATCACACTTACTGTTTTTGGAGATGACGTTCTTCCTTTCGTTTATGCTAGGATTCCACTAGGGTGGCTTGTTTTTTTTTTTTGAGCTTGTTCTGTGCTTATTTTGGGCACATACCAGTGCCTGTGTGCAGCTGTGTACATGGTTATATGGGAACTTTGTGGATGTCTCAACATAGGTAGTGATCCCTGGGTTGGGGGGGGCTTGACCTGTTTGCTAAGTTGTCACTTAAAAGCAGGAACTTTGCCTTGGAATACTTACTAAAAAGGTTTGGTGGTGTCCTAAGTTTATTTCAAAGGAAACTGCTTTGTGGTCTGATATCACCAAGCAGGACAATTTACACTCTCTGGGGGTAGGTATGCGACCTACCCCCTTGTTTGTGAGAAGCAGGTTAAGGATGTTTGCATGTCTACTGGGCATACAGACTAGCTGGTCTGTCCAGGATGTTCATGCTGATAAAAGTCCAGGAATTTTTGGGCCGGAGTGTTTGGGGTAGCGTGCATTTCCCAGTTTAAAGAATGGGGTTGTTGAAGTTGTGCATGCGTGTGGTATTGAGTAGAACTGATAGTGACTCCAGTTCATTTAATTAAGTGTTGTGGATTTCTTGAGTCATTGCAGAAATCCTATATCTCGCAAGTATGTGATTTGGAACTGTGGTTTTGGTTAGTTGCATGTGGAGAAGCTCAAGGGCATTGTTTGGATTACTTTCGAATACTTAGTAATGCTGTACAATTATATATTTTCTATTTTTTGTTTTCTTTTGACTTAAGACTAGTTTAAGTTCGCTACTTCTACTACTATTGTCTGATCTGATTAATATACAGTGATTAACTAGAAATATATGGACTGAAAATCTTCCACACACACAAGTTTCTTACACTGTTTTGTTTTTGTTGTAAACTGAGACACCTACACATTTTGTCCCTTTTTCTGGTCTTGTAGGTCTAAATGTATGAAGGCATTGTAGCCTTGCACTGCCAGGGTTGCTGTGTCTGCTGCTTTAAAGCTGGTCTCAGTAACTAATCTGACATAGAGGAGAAATTGCAGAGTGGAGTTTTTTGCTCCTGGCATCTAGCAGTATCACTTTTAGATTATCAGGGGTTGCTTTAAATTTGTTGATGCTTTATCAGGTTGGCAGTGCCTAAGAAAGGGCACTATGGAGCTAGATGAAGTATTAGCAGTATTCAGAAGCCCAGAGGAACAGGTGCAGACCATCCCTAATGAAACTGTGGTCTGTTAATTTATTTTATTTATTTGACATCTGTTAACTGGCTTGGTCTGACTGGGCAACAGCACTTTTTCAGTGGAAGCCCAAGGAGATCAGCTCCAAGTAGTACAATTTAACACAAGTAATCAAATAGAGTGAACAAAATCAATTAAAGTTAACAAATATAGTGAAAGAAAAATGCTGGATCATAAACAGTGTGAAAGACAATTCGATTAATACAGTAGCATACAATACTGAGAAGTAAACTGAAAATGATCACATGCAAGCAAAACAGAGTGAAAAAAATAAATTATATATGTACACTGTACAGGAGATCATTCCAAGGCACAGATCAGTATCTAAGTCTACAGTGTTGTAGGCTGTGAGAGACTGAAACAGATAATTGCAGCAGGAGTCATTAGAGGAGTAAAGGGGAAAGATAGTGTTAAGTTGGGGTGATTTACATTGGCATGGCCAACTCTTATGAAGGGTCTGTTTTAGAGCCGTTTTAAAAGAGTTGGGGTTTGGGATAGGTCAAACACTGAGTGGCATTTTATGCCAGGCATTTGCCACTGAGTGGCTGTAGAGGAGTTTGCCTATATTTTTGTTGGAGGGACAAACTTGCAGAAGATGCTGTGAGCTACAGAGGGCACAGCTGGTAGTGTAGGGATGGATGAGGGAAGAGAGAGAGGGGCAGGAGGAGGGTTCATGTAAGTCATGAGAAGCTGGGGAAGTAGGATTTTATGAAATTCTAGCCACTTCAGGTTTTTTTAAGGTTAGGCAGTGATGAGAACTGTAGCGGAGGTTGGAGGCAAATTTTTCAGTTTTGTTGTAGGTGACTTCCAGTTTAGACAGAAGGTTGGATTGGAGGTTTGTAAGAATAGGGGCTGCATAGAGTAGGAAAGCTTGTGCAAGGTAGAGCCTTGAAGCATTTGTGAGGAATTTCTTATGCCTGTAAAGCAGGCCTAACGTTTGAGTCTTTTTAATGCAATGTTGAGCATGGAGATCAGAACTATAGCTGGTCATCAATAACAATCCCTAGTTTTGTGTGAGGATCAACAGATGTGATGCTGTTAATTGAGAGAGTAAAGGTAGCTTTATGATGTTGGAGAGATTTAGGGAGGAATAGGGGAAATTTAGTCTTCTTGCGGTTAAGTAAAAGTTGGTTGGAAGTTAGCCATTTTTCAATTGAGTGCAGAGACGCTTGGGTGAGGGTGTGAAGAGGGGAGGTGTTGGAGCAGGAGACGATTATGAAATCGTCAACATATTGTATAACTGAAGAGACGAGAAGATGAGTGGAGGTCATTAATAAGGATATTAAACAATAGGGGTCCAAGGATGGAGCTTTGGGGTACCCCTGTTTGTACAGGTAAGAAGGGAGAAAAAATATTTTGCCATTTAACTGCTTGGAATCTATTGCAGAAGTAGCTGGAGAACCAAGAAAGTGCAGAGTTTGGGTACATTAAAGGACGTTAGTTTGGATAGAAGTCTGTGGGAAGCAGTGTCAAAGGCTTTGGAGAGGACCAGAAATAGACTAATTTATTGTTGTCACGAGAGTTTGCGATAGTTTGTGAAGGATGTCAGAGCAGTGGCTGTGCTGTGCTTTGGGCAAAAAACATGCTGTGTAGGGGTGAGGAGATTTTCAAGCGGAAGGTAATCAAGGAGCTGTTTATGAATGCATTTTTCTAGAATTTTTGCCAGAGGCGATAGAGTAGCAGTAGGCCTGAAATTTGAGGGGTCGATAGAGATTATCGCCTTTATGTAAGGGTATGATATAATTTTTTTTCCAAATGTTAGGTATGGTGCTTTTCTTGATGGATCTATTTACTAATATGGAGATGGGGTAAGCGGTAGAATTGGCAGCAATTCTTAGAAATTGAGGGGGAAGATTGTTGACTGATGAATATTAAGTTTGCTAAGGAATTATTTAATATAGGTAGTAGGGAAGGGTTTGAGAGAGAGAGAGATTGAGTAGATGGAGGGGAAGGTGGTGGGGTAGGCAATAGTGTTATTTTTAGTTAGATTATGGATGGAGTCAGTGAAGGAGTTTAGAAAGGTAGCAGTGTCAGTGGAAGAGCTGTTAGGGCATGGGTTGGGTGATGAGGGATTTCCAGGATGTAGCAGCTTATTAACAGATTGCCAGAATTTTTGGGGGTTGGAGTGGGGGTTGTTCAGTGTTTTTTTAAAAAAAAGTTTTGCTTGTCGAGGGTGACCTTTTTTTGGTTAGATTACGGAGCTGTCTGTGGAGAATTTGGATTTTTTATACACACAATCTCTGTTCATGAGGGTTCAAGTTGCTTTAGTTAAACAGGGAGCTAAATAACTTTTGATTCTTATTTTACTGATGGGGGCCAGGGAGTTGTGCATGTCTAGAAAGATATTGTTAAATGACATGACTGCATCCTCCGAGGAGGTTATAGAGGAAGGATCAATTAGTTGAGGAGAGCAAGTGGTTAAAGGTGTCTGGGTTATATTTTGAGAGTTTACCGCAGTCCTTGTATTGCTGGAGTTTGTGTAGTTGGGGAGAATCTATGGAAGTGGGATGGTGGTCATTTTAGGTTATCTGGTAGGGTGGAGGGGTTGTGATTGAGGTTAGGATTGGAAGTAAGGACCCAGTCTAGAGTGGAGCCAGAGTTGGAGTGTTTATTTAGACGAGTAGGGATACTGATTAGCTGGGAGAAGCTATAGAGGTAATGGAGGTTGTGGGGCAACTGGTGTCAAGCGCACTTCAGTGAATGTTGACGTCGTCCAAGATTACTGTTTCATAAGAGATGGTCTTGAGAGAGCCATGAGAGCAGGAGCTCCGGAATACAGATGTTATTACCTGGGGGGATGTAAATCGAAGCAGTAGCTAGTTTCTTGTGATTCAGTTTACAGTTGGAGTGCTTCAGCAGGATGGAAATTTGGAAGAGAAATGGATAGAGGGTAAGAGGGAGAGATAATTAGAATAGAAAACAGTAACATTTCCACCTTTTTCTTTAGTCTATCTTGCCCAGAGCTAGGGAGTGCCTTAAAATCCTGTAAACTGAGTTTTTCCAGGTTGACGCACACTGTACCCCCTTTGAATGACACCCAAACTAAGCTCCATCTGGTCTCTCTCTCCATATAGTCCAGGGAGGTAAGTCTCAGGTCGTTTGCACCCACATGGGCTATGACTTAGTGATATTGATATTTCTGGTTTAGTGAGCCTGAGCTCATGTGATATAATGGATCCTGTCCCATGATGGGCAACTGACTAATCCTCACTTTGCTCAGTCTAGTTAGTGGGATGTCTGTTTCTTACATTGAAGTCTCCCATGGCCAAAATATTGGATTGTGAGGTTGTCTGTTTTATGGACTTAGATGTTGAGAGACGAGAGTTGTGGCCGAATGTGTCTTAGTGGGTGTTCCTGCAGTGGTGCGTTTTTGAGGTTGCTGAGGATAGTTATAATTTTTGATCTGAGAGTTCTTTGAGGTGTGGAAGGCTTACTTTTAAGTGCCTCAGAATATGTGTGGGTCTGTGTTTGTGCTGTGATATGTTGTTGACAACCTTGTTTGGTAGTTGTAGTGGTTTTATGCAAGAGCATTGCCTCCAGAAATAGTGTATACTTCTCTCACATACTTTATCAAGATTTTTTTTCAGGAATTGATTGTCAGAGAACATGAGACAATTTCTATGTTGTCCTCCTGTGTGCTGTCCTGCTGTTTTTACCACCCCCAACACACTTTCGAAATGTAGAATATAATGCTGCTGATTCTAATTTTTGCACCACTTACCTTCTCGTTGTGTGTAATTGGTCCTTGTTCAGGAGTCGTACAATTATTTGATCACTCCCAGTTTGTACCATCTTTGCTTTAACAACTGTTTGAAATATAGTTACTGAATCTGTAGTCACTACCATATTGCAGATTTGCTGTTTTACCTCAACATTGAACAACCCTGGAATTGCCCCTTGTTGCTATTAGTGTTTTTTTTATGTTTGTTAGCCATGTAAACCCACTGGACGAAAATGTCCCTTTTCAGGGAGTGACCCAGGAGCACTGGCTGGTTAGGTGACTTGCTCAGAGTCAGAGTAGTCAAATGTATGTGGAAACTCTCGAATATTGTACCCGTGACTACATGAAGCAACTTAATAGTTTGGAACCTTTAATCCTCTGACTTTTCAGGGAAGGTGTTTAAACAGGGTATAACCCCCTTGCCTGAAGAATGCAGAAGGCTGTGTTACCCATGTCAGATGTTCTTCGTGTTTCACTGTTGCAGTCATTACATTTGGGTAATCCTGATGGCAGGTTGCCCTCAGTCGGCCTGAATTCCAAAGTCCTGGGTCCTGCGTCGGCTGCTGTTGCCCCTTCCCTGATGTCAGGTCATCAGGGGTATAAAAGAAGCAGCCAACGCCGTTTTCTTCAGTCTTTCTTGCCGCGTGGTGCCCGAAGCAGAAGCAGTTTGCAAGTGTTGGTCGGCCGACTCCTGAGATTTTTGTGTTCGAATTTCAGATCCGAAGTCTTCAATAAAGCTAAGTACCCCATTGGGAAAACTTTTTTCTTGTTCCAGACCGATGTCAGAAAAAGTAAATAACTGTATTTCTTGTGGAAAGCAAATACCTCATAAGGACGTTCATTCTTACTGTATTCCTTGCCTAGGCCCTGATCACAACTTTTCTGGTTGTTGGTTTTGTGCTAGATTTAAACAACGCACTATTAAGCATCTGTATGATTTTGCTTTAAACTATTTTGGACGCCGGTTTAATTATCCAGAAATGTTGTCGGATACCCATCCGATTACCGGAGTTCACAAAAAACGCAAAGAAAAAGAGATAAACAACCGAGGTCCAAAACTGACGAAGCTTCTCCTAAGCCAGTTGCTGGTTCTCAGTGAGGCGCTTTCGTAGCCCCTGATGCCCGCTACTTTAGAGTCGCAGGCCTCTACTGACTCCCACGTGGAGCTGGCCATGCCGCTGGAAACTCATGGTATTGGAGCCTCGGAGAATATTCCCTCAGATGGGTCCGGAGTCGCTGAGCAGGCACCAGCTTCTGAGGGTGTTTTCAGACCTACACATCTTTACATTACACCGACTTCAGCTTCAAAGACTAAAGCTCCTTCTAAAGCAAAGAAACAAACTCAAGAGCCACATGGACAGGCCTCTATGCCCAAAAAACAGATGCTCAAAATGGCCGAAGACTTGATTACCTTGATCAGGGGTTCCCACCCCCCCTCCGGATAAGAGGCCTAGGCAAGAGACAGACTATGAATCTTCAGATCAGGTTTCTATTTCTTCTGATTCCTCCTCTGATCAGGGATATTCTCTTCCCCCATATGAGGATTCTGATGCTGAAGAATCTATACCTTCAGCTTCTCCTCCAGAGGACTATTCTTTTGGGGAAACCTTGCATACCACGAGCGAGCATTTCCACTGGGAGAGCCAAGATTTTTCAGAATCTGAAAAGAGGCTCCAGTCTTTTCTTGACTCCTTACCTCCAGCTCCTGTTAAGCCTGACTGATATTACAGGGTTCCTGACTCTCATAAATTCCTCTTTAAAAACCCTTCTGCAGACCCAGAAACTATTTCACAGGGTCCCAAAGGAGTTAGGGCTTCCGCAGCTAAAAACCCTACCCCCTCTGACAGAGATTCTAGGGCACTGGATAGATGGGGGAAAAAAGGTTTACACATCTGCTACCTTGGCTATAAGGGCCTTAAACTGTCAATTTCATATGCTCAAATATCAGCAACAACAGAAAATGTTAAACTCTGAATGTGCAGAAAACAAGGAAATGCAGGATTTATTGCATGCAGTTGAACAAGTTGGAAAGCATACTTTGCAATGTGGTTTTGATTCTTTGGAGGCCTCCTGCAGGGCCGCAGTTACGGGTTCCGTAATTAGGAGGCATGCTTGGTTAAAGGAACAAAATCTGCCTGATCATGTCAAAGTTAAATTATTAGATGCACCTTTACAACATGATACTTTGTGTGGTGTTAAGGCAGAAGAGGTGTTAAAGAAAATGGAGGACAAAGCTAAATCTATGCAAACTATCAAATATTTTTTACAAGTACAGCCACCTAGGTTTAGTAGACACTGGCCTACAAAGAATTGGTCCTTTCCTGTGTCAGACAGACCTCCAAGGGGCCGATACAGATGCCCTAGAGGCAGATCGCAGGCTCAAGGTTCATACAGGTCAAAGCAATGGGGTGCCTCTACCTCCAAAGTTGGAGAAGACAAATCACAGTCATACAGGAAACAGTCCCAATGACTTCCCCCTGCCTGCACCAAGCACTTCTCTCCTGGCAGCACCCTTAGGGGGAAAATTAGCACTATTTTCTCAAAATTGGCACATTATAACCCAAGACAAGTAGGTTCTAAATATAGTGTCACAAGGCTACAAGTTCCGTTTCCATACCCTGCCAAAGGCAAACGGCTGGCCAGATCTGCCAAAAAATCAGTGGGCAGAGGCCCAAAAACAAGTCTCATCCCTCATGGACAATGGGGGCCATTCAACAAGTACCAGAGCAAGAGCAAGGACAAGGATTTTACTTGACTGTTCTTGGTACCCACAAAGGACAAGGCCTGGAGGCCAATACTGGACCTATCTATTCTGAACACATTCCTGAATATACCAAAATTCAAATTGTTGACTTTACAGCAGCTTCTGCCCATGCTGGGCAAGAATGCTTGGCTTGTGACTTTAGACCTAAAAGAGGCATACCTGCATGTCCCAATCAGACAATCATGCAGAAGATACCTCAGATTCAAGGCTGGCTCAATGCATTAACAATTCTCTGCACTGCTCTTTGGCTTATCTACTGCACCCAGGGTCTTTGCAAAGTGCCTGGCACCAGTAATTGCATTCTGCAGACAGAGGAATACAAATATATCCTTACATGGACGACTGTCTAATTCAAGCAGAGAACAAGGACATTCTTCTACAGCATCTGGTGTTTGTGCAAAGACTTCTAACATGCCTAGGGTCCACAGTCAATGAAAAGAAATCACAACTAGTACCCTCTCAAGAGATAATATTCCTGGGTTCAAGCTTAAATACAACTGCCCAGATGGCTTATCTCATGCCAGACAAACAAAGGCAACTGACCACCTATTTCAACAGCAACAAAGGCCCAGTTATCTGCAAGAAAAATTCTGCAGGCTTTGGGCTTCATGGCATCCTGCATTCTACTAATTCCATATGCAAGACTGCATATGAGGAAACTTCAGTGGTACCTAAAAGGTGTTTGGACTCAACATTGCCACAGCCTGGAAACAATTATTACTCTCATTCCCTGCCTGCAACAGGAGTTTTGATGGTGGGCAAAGGCTTGTCACCAAAACAAGGGACAGCCAGTCACATTACCCCCAGCCAGGCAGACACTAACAACAGATTCATCTGATTATGCCTGGGGGGCCCACAGGAAGATGCATTCAGGTCACATGGCCCTCAAACCAAATGCATCTGCATATCAATCAAAAAGAGATGCTAGCCGTTCAAAATGCCCTGACAGCCTTCAAGGACCTACTTCATCCAGGACAACTACTAATAAAGACACAACACCATGGTTATGTGGTATATAAACAAGCAGGGGGGCACACATTCTTACCCCCTTTGCAGACTAACCATGACCTTGTGGGACACAGCATTGACTTACCAAGTACATCTGCAGGCAAAATTCCTGCCAGGAAAGGAAAACACTCTGGCAGACAAACTGAGCAGAAACCTCATGGATCCCCACGAGTGGCAGCTGGATCCACAAGTCTTCAGCATGATAACAAGGAAATGGGGATGCCCGGACATAGATCTATTTGCCTCCCCTCACAACTACCAACTAAAAAGATTCTGCACAAGGACTTTTCACAGACAAGCATTGAAAGTGGACGCCCTATCTTTCAGTTGGAAAAACCTATCAGTATATGCCTTTCCTCCACTGCCTCTCCTCCCCAAGGTGCTCCTAAAGGTCAGACAGGAGAAGCCAAAGATGATACTGATTGCCCCAGACAGGCCCCGCCAGTACTGGTATCCAATCCTATGGAACTTGTCTCAAGGCCCAGCTTGGACCTTACCTCAAATACCTCATCTACTGTCCCAGCAAAACAATCAGATACTACACAGCCAACTCAGAACTTTAAACCTGGCAGCATGGCAGATAATGTAGTCATACAAAACACACCTCTCAGTAAAGCTGTAATGGATGTCATTTTGGAAGCCAGAAGGCCTAGTACTAGAAAATCTTATGCTGGGAAATGGAAGAGATTCTGTGTTTGGAACCAGGCACAAGGAACTGATACAGCTGTACCAAATATTCCTCAGATTTTGCATTACTTAACTGAGATGCTAAACAAAGGCCTATCTTTTTCATCAATTAAGATTCTTGCCTCTGCCATTTTGGCTCATTACAATACAGAGCCACCAATCTTCTCTCATCCTTTATTAAAGCAGTGCCTCAGAGGAGCCAAAAAATTAAGGCCTCCAAGGAGATCACCAATACCTGCATGGGGACCTCAACTGTGTCTTGGAAAAACTCATCCTGCCTCCTTTTGAGCCAACTGCTACTGCTGATACATACAGGTTTTATCTTGGAAAACAGCTCTGCTCCTAGCAATAACTTCTTCAAGACGAGTTTCAGAGCTACAGGCCCTCATGGCTGTGGAACCTTTTATCATTTTTTTATCCAGACAGGGTCTCACTGCGGACAAACCAAACATTTATGCCTAAGGTGGTGTCCAGTGTGGCTCTTAACCAAACTATTCACCTGCCAACCTTTTATCCAAATCCACAGAACAAGGAGGGAGAGGATTCTGCATTCTTTGGACGTACACAGATAGCTTAGATTCTGCTTGGACAGAACCAAAGTTTTCAGGAAGACAGAGCAATTACTAGTGGCATATGCTGCAGGATCACAAGGAAAGGCTATCTCAAAACAGACTATTTCAAAGTGGATAGGCTACTGTATTCGTTTCTGCTATTTACACCATGGCAAGCCAAAGCCTAAGGGCATTAGGCCACATTCCACCAGAGTTGCAGCCACTTCAGCAGCCTTTCTCAGGGGAGTACCAACCAAAGACATTTTAGAGGCTGCTACTTGGAGTTCAGTGCACACCTTTACAAAGCACTATCATCTGCCACTCTACTCTAAATGCAAGGCAGGCTTTGCCACTGCAGTTCTGCAGGGCCTCATAGCCACTCCTAATGCTGTTTAGCTCCAGCCTCCCAAACCATAGCTTTGGGACTCTACCCAAATGTAATGACTGCAACAGTAAAACACTAAGAACATAGTACAGTTGTGTACACTTACCATAAATGTTGATGTTGGAGTGTATTCAGTGTTGCAGTCCAGGTTACCCACCCGCCATCCCCCTTTTTACTGTTGGAACTTTTCATTCCTTCTCTGATTTATACAACCTATGTGGTGTATTTGCTTGTAGATGAAGGTAAAATTTATATTGATGCATGTATTGTATATATAAACTAAAGAAAATGGCGTTGGCGGCTGCTTTTATACCCCTGACGACCTGACGTCAGGGAAGGGGCGACAGCAGCCGACGCAGGACCCAGGACTTTGGAATTCAAGCCGACTGAGGGCAACCTGCCAGCAGGATTACCCAAATGTAATGACTGCAACAGTGAATACACTGGAACATCTACATTTATGGTAAGTGTACACAACTGTACTTGCATTTTTCTCTGTTTAGTGAAGGCGGTCTAGACCAGTTTCTTGGGGAATGTTATTTACCGAAGAGTTCTGCTAATTAGTGCATTTTAGAATAATGGCAGAATCAGTACACACTCCTAAGTCATCCTATCTGCATACTAGTAAATGTTTTACCAAATGAAAACAAACTAGAGTTGTATAGTTGTAGTAGTGATATTTTATTTCACATTTGTTAACTGGGATTGTCCAGCTGCATGAGAACCCCTTCTCAGCTTAGGTCCGAGAATAAACTCTCCATATGACAAATAAGAATAATACAAGCTTTACATGGCATTTAGCAGCTGTAATGTATATTGAGTATACAGGCTGTATACCTGAACAAAACATAACATGCATTTGTTTACATATAAAATCGGTCTCTCTATACATGTGCTAAAAACAGACAATATGCATTTACTTTGTAGCTTTTCATATTGCATAAGATAATTTGTATGAGATTGTGCACATTTTATCCTGGGAATGAATACTGGCAGAGCCAGGACTTGTTACTAGGTGCTGTTTAAAGTTTGATCTAAAAGTTTGTAGTTTTAGTTTGCTTTGGTGAGTGATAGTGTTCCAAATTTTGGTGATGTAGGTGGAACAGAGTGCACCTCCTGCTGTATTTAGAGATTTATTTATAGTAAGCAAAGATTTGTGTTTGGAGTATAGATTTCTGCATGGGTTGTAGTGCTGGACCATAGATTTAAAGGCTGAGCATTTGTCTTGGTTGTATATTAAATTGTGGACTAATAGGAGCTGGAATTGAAGGATATGTGGTAGTTTGTTCCAGTTTAGTCTGAGGGTTTTGACGGTGGTGGATACAGCAACAGAAATTTAAAGTTTTGTGATTTTGTTATAGCATTGTTCAAGTTTTCTTCTCTGGAGTGATGGTAGGTTTGCGAAGGTTTGAAGTGTATAGTAGTGTGGAGAAGAAGTAGGGTTTTGAAATTGTTTATCTGTGAGGAAAGGTTGTACAACAAGCTACACTTCTAGTTTGTCATTTTGACTGTTCAAACCGAAAGGAAAAAGGTCACCCTGACAAACAATTCAGTAAATAAAAACAAGGAAAACCCAGCCACTGTTATACCTTAAACCTCTTATAATGGAGGCCCATGGTATATACAAGGAATGCTCAAGACTTTTTTTTTAAGTGTTTACGGGTGTATTCAAGCGAGTAGAGCCAAACCCCACTAGCTATGGATATTCATGTGTCTGCCTTTTAATGCCAGAAAAATCCCAACTGGCATCCAAACCAAGGGGTCACAGACAAACCATTCAATAAAAACTGCAAGAAAAACCACGCCAAGCTCAAATTTTCACTGTTATAGCTTAAACCTTCTGTAATAGAGCCCCATGGGGTATATGTTAATGAAGTCCTTAAGGGCATAGTATTTCAGCTACATGGTTTCTGAATGCCTAGGACTTTTTTTTTTTCATTTTTAACTCTTTGTATTACATTCAGGCCAGTAAAGCCCCCTGCTAGCTATGGACATGCCTTTTTACTGTTTGGATGTGGGGATTCTATTTCATATTTTCTCTTGAGATTCCAAGAAGTCAAGTGTCCAGTAGAATTTTTATCTTGGTGTTGGTTGAGGTGATGTTAAACCAGAGTGTAATTTAGGAGTAAAAAGGAACAGCTTAATTTTTTGGGGGGGTTCACTAGTAGTTGTGACTTGTATGTCTGTGTTTCAGTGGATGCGAAGGATTCTTGGGTCAGTTCTTATCTGTTCAGGGTAGGAGTGGAGCAGATTAATGCAGCATGTCAAGATAATGTTTTGGCTGCCGAGTAGATCATTTTTGAGTACTTTAAACAGAAGCCATTCTAGTTTGGATCCTTGTGGTACACCAGATGTGACAGGGAGAAATGAGAAATAATTGATCTGATGCTGTCAGTCTTCACTCAGTCCTTGACAGTGGGCTGAGTTCCGAGCCTCAAAACCGTTTCGGCTGTTTACTTCAGCTCGCGCCTTCCAAACTCTCAAGCCGGGCACTGCCGTAATGCTCCTCTCAAAATTACACCAGATCTCATTTGCTTCTTCGTAGGTCAGACGCATTTGTCCTTCTCTTGAGCCTTAGCTGATTCTGAGTAAGTTTATTTCTGTTAAAACTCTTAAATCTACATATTTTTGCTTAATTCTCTTTCAATCTTCAGTCGTCTGTCTTACCCGCTCCTCTCGTTGCTTCGCATGTTTCTTTTCTCTGTCTTTTTACCATTGCTAGTCTCAAGTACCATTAGTGATACAATTATTTCCCTTATTACCTTTTTTTAGATACTCTTATATTACCATTGTTGATATTTTTCTTTCTATGTATTTCTATGCTTAATTGTTAAAAAAAGATCATCTCTATCTGTGTGTTTAGCCCTTTTTTTGTTATCGCTGATAAACAACTCTTCCCTTTCAATACTTGAAAAGGCACCACCGGTTTCAAAAGGTGCCAGAAGTGCCAGAGTAAGATGCCCCCAACTATGATGGGCATACCTTGTGTATACTGTCAGGGAAGGCTACATCTTCAGAAGTATTTGAATTTGTCACGGGTTCTCCGCCCATACCCTTACTGAGAGAGAGAATGTCTTGTAAGGACTCCTTAAATCTGATTTCGAAGAGGCCATTTCTGGGTGTAGGACTGAAGCTAGCACATCTTCATACTCTTCTTCCTCCACCAAGAAAAGACCTTCACTTCCTAGGTCATCAGAACTGTCAAAGAAGGTCTTTAAACTGACTTTGGTACTGAAGAGCTCTTCGGCACTGGAAGGTTTATCTGACTTGACACCCAAAACTGTATCTGAGCCGACAGTGAATTCTTCAGTACTTACAGTACCCTCTGTGCCAAAACAGTCACAGCTTCTACCACTTCCTAGGACAAGATGCTCACCAACCTTTGATCCTTTTAAAGACAAGCCACCAAGTCCCTTTCTTGAAACGAGACCCCCTATGTCTCCTTTAGCTTCCTCAATCCGATCTAATAAGAGTTTCTCAAAAGCCGACATTTTCAGACTGGTGGATCAGCTTCTGACGGTGAGGGGGGATTGTCCTCTGTTCCTAGCCACTCTGGCGTCAGAACCAGCCTATCTGCACCCCCCCCCCAATTCCTCCTCCTCCAACTCCTGTGGAGTCTTTGGAGCCCCCAGTTCCGGCACTCCCAGCATTGACTGTCTCTGTTTTGGAAGCTTCCTCTTAATTTCCGAGAGCTGCCTTGAGCTCCTCCGGGTTTTCGGCACCGGAGGGCTCCTGGGCCCAAGGCTGTCTGGTTGGGTCCAAGGTGCATAGATTGGTTTCCTTAGTTTCTGAGCTATTCATGTCCCTTGGTGCTTTGGCTTTTGTAGCGTTGACCAAGGCTTCTGTTTCGGGTGTTGCCTCAGTGTGGGGTGTGACCCATGTTCTGAAGGAGTCTTTTTCAGTTCTGGGCTGCCATCCCTCTATTGGGGAGTCCAGCCTTTCCAAATTATGGAGATTCCCTTGTCCACTGGGGACTCTGTCTTTGCCTTCCCTGTCGAGACAGCCATCTACATACCCTTGACCTGAGCTGCCGTCTGTCTCATCCCCAGGACAGAGGGCACAAAAGTCCCAGGTTACAACCACTGTGGTTGATTCCTCTTTGGACATTTCCCTGTATCATCCCCCCGAGGAAGTTCCTGCAAAGAAGTGCAACAGGAAGCACTTAAACTCCCCAGAAGAGATTTTGTCCGAAGATATTGATTTTGATGAAGGGAAGGGTTACCCTAAGTCCACCCCCTGATGTTTCCTTCAGGGACATCCTAGAAATCCTGAAACAGAGGGGTGGCTGGTCCTCCATCCAACCTTCCTCAGAGGAGTTGGTATACCTGAAAGCTTTTCATGCCCATCCCTCTACTTCTTGGATTTCTCCGCCTGTTGACTATCTCGTTAAATCGCTCAGCAGGCGTGGAAGATGCCCAACACCATTGAGCTGATCTACAAAAGCCCTGATTGTATCTTTTTGGCCCCTAAGGATGTCTCTCACTGGTCCAAAGGAATGCCCGTTGACGCCGTGGTGATAGCAGCCACGAAAAGGGATCTTGCCAAGGAAAGTCTGACTATCCATCCTCCTAACAAAAAGTCTAGCTAGGACTTTGACAGATTTTGGAAGCATGCTTATGCTTCCACGACCTTCGCTCTCAGGTCCTTGAATTATATGGCACGCTTTACAAGACTACAGGGAGATCTGATCAAGGAGCTCTTGGATACCCTCGAAGGAGCAATGGCTGAAGTGGTATGGGACAAAGTTACCTGTCAGCTAGCAACCCTTGATGCAATTTCTAACTCATCCATGAGGCTGATTGCTCATGCAGTTGAAGGGACTTCCAGAGTAGCAGGTTCAGGCATAGCCATTAGAAGATATTCCTGGATGCGCTTGTACGACTTTGCAGAGCCATTTAAAGCGTCATTCATCAATCCTCCGTTTGACAGATGTACCCATTTTGGTCCCAACATTAAACACTTTAGCCAGATGTGAAAAGTATGGTAAGACCCTTTCTGCCGTAGGTGTATGTTTCTCCACTTCTCAGAGGTCCTAATTCAGGAACCAGAGAAGTGGGTGACTATGGTTTAAAAAATCCAAAGGGCCTTTCCAGGATTCACGTGTCAAAGACTTCCCTGCAGCAGAGGGGGAAGTAACAGAAGAAGCCAGCCCAGCGGCAGAAATGGACCGCAAAACCAGGGGTCCAGAGAATCTTTCTCTGGTACTTCCCAACCAGCACCCCTGAATGGGTGCCTGATTGCCCTCCTCTGGAGGTAGTCGATGGGACAGCTCTCTGCACCAATCTGCCTGGCAAACATTAACTATGGACAAATGGGGGCAGGAGTAATATCCAGAGGTTAAAAAGTATCGCTGTCAGTTCCCCCCTCATTCCAGAAGAAACTCCTGGAATGTGTACCACCCAGTCACAGGGAAGCAGCAGCTTTAGTGATTCAAAGACTGCTAGACAGTCATCCAGAAATTCCCACCAGTCCAAACAGGATCCGGGTTTTACTGAAGGTTTTTTTAGTGCCCAAAAGAAAACAGGAGACTGGTGACCCATCTTGGATCTCAGCCAGTTCCACAAGTCTGTTCAGCAAACCAAATTCCGGATGGTCTTGGAACAGTCTATACTTCCATTCTTGGAAAAAGGCGATTGGATGTGTTCTGTAGACCTTCAAGATGCTCATTACCATATAAAAATGGACAAAAGCTCCAGGAGGCATCTGTGTTTCCGGCTGGGAGCCAGTCATTTCCAATTCAGTGTGCTGCCCTTTGGTACTCACCACAGTCCCCAGGGTGTTAATGAAATGTATGGCAGTAGTGGCAGCGCACATCAGACTGCTAGGAATTTGAGTATTTTCTTAACTCACCCACTGGCTTCTTACTGCTACCACCAGGCATCAGAAGGGCAAAAGACAACACTCTACACCTCTGTACATCTCTAGGCATAACCATAAATTTTTAGAAATCAAGCTTGCAACCCGCTCAGCAATTATAATATACCGGATCCAGTTTAAACACTGTTTCAGGAATTGCATCACTCCCTTCAGAAATACTTCAATGCATCCTATCAAGTCAGACGAATTCTACTCAACAAAAGGGTTCCAGCAAGACTAGTCCTACAAACATTAGGCTCCATGGCAGCATCAGTCCTCCTTCCTCTAGCAAGGTATCACATGCTAATTTTGCAATGGCTACTTGCTTCCCAATGGTCTCTGATGCACCTACCAGTATCTCACCTAATCTTGATTACCAATTGCAGCAAACAGGATCTCACATGGTGGCTCTACTCTGATCAGATTCTCTTGGGTCCACCATTCATTCTTCCCCAGCCCCAACCCATATTCACCACGGACACTTCCCGGGTGGGGGCATTATCTGGGAAGACAGTCCAAGGTACATGGTCCCAATTAGAGGCCAACTTGCACATAAATGTTCTAAAGGTGGGGGCAGTCCTGTTAGCATTGCAAGCATTCCAGGATGTCCTTCCTCTAGGGACAGTGGCTATTCAGATGGACAACATGTCTGTAGTTTGGTACATCAAACAAACAAGGGGGAACCAAATCTTAACCATTCTGTCGAAAAGCCCTCTGAGTTTGACAGTGGGCAGTTTCTTCCAAATGCTTTTTCATAGCAACGCACACCCCAGGGAGCTCCAATGTGATAGCGGACAAACTGAGCAGAACCATTCTCATGCCTCACAAATGGTCTCGTCCTGTGGTGGCGAATGAGATTTTTGTCACTGGGGCCAACCTTGCTGCGATCTTTTTGCGTCTCTCCCCCCTAAACAAGTGCAGCAGTTACTTTGCCCTAATCCCCCCTTTGGTGGAGTCACCTGGAGATGCTATTCTCCACAGTTGGCCCCCTGGTCGTCTCTATGCCTTTCCTCCGACTCCCTTGATATCCCAGCTTCTAAAGAAAGCCAAAAGGTTGGATAACTTGATAATCCTTATTGCCCCCTTCTGGCCTAGACAAGTTTGGTTCCCTTCCTTTGGCCTCATCTTCAGAAACCATGGATTGCGAACCCAGCTCCAGATTTGCTGTCTCATCCGGAGGACATGGTTCATCCAAATCTCCAACATCTCAAGCTCACTGCATGGCTTCTCCAATTCTCATGATTGCCAGGCATCCTTCCCTTTCTTCTCCTGTCTGACACATTGTCACCCATCACAAGCCTACTAGGAAGTTGTATCAAAGTAAATGGGCCGTTAATAGACTTAGACTCTTATACCAGTCCTATTTATAAGGCATTGGATTTTCTAGCTATCCTTTACCAATCTGGTTCCTCTGCTTCAACAATTAAAGTTCACCTATTGGCAATTTCCATCATTCACATGGGTCTTAATGATGCATTTCTAATGTGAGACAGACTTTGTAAAGTATTTTTAAAGGGTCTCCTAATGTTAACACCTCCATTCAAGGAACCCGGTCCTCCTTGGGATCTAACTTTAGTTCTTCAGGCCCTTACTATGAACCTTTTCAAACCATCAGTGACTTGTGACTTAAAATATTTATCTTGGCAAACTTTAATATTGATAGCTAGTACATCTGCCCGAAGAGTATCTGAACTTCAGTCATTATCCTGCAAAACCTCCCTGTTTAATATTTTACAAGGACACGATTGCCCTTGGGATGAATCCAACTTTTTTACTTAAGGTTGTTTTGGAATCTAACATTAACCAAAACCCTTCAACTGTCAGTCGTCTTCCCTAATTTTTCTAATAAGGGTGAGTATGCCCTTCACTTACTAGATGTCCACAGACAAGTTATGATTCTATTTTCACAGAACAAAGGATTTTAGAAAATTTTACCAATTATTTGTGGCATTCTCCTCTCTCTCATTAGCTAATCCAGTTTCAAAGGTTACCATGGCCAAATGGCTTAGAGACTGCATAACTTTCATCTGTCATTCTAGAGGACTCCAACTTTCATATCTGGTTAAAGCCCATTCAACAAGAGCGATGGCAACTTTTGCAGTTTTTCATGCCAGAGCATCTTCGGACGATATCTGTGCAGCAGCCATTTGGTCTTCTCATACCATTATCACTCATTACAAACTGGATCAGGTCTCGAGGGGACGGGCATCATTCAGCTCGATGGTGCTTAGGAGTATTCTTCCATGCGACCTCCCAAGACTAAAGTTGCTGGAGACTGTCTCACTGTCAAGGAGTGAATGAAGATTGGCAACATCAGATGAAGAAGTTGTCTTACCACAGCGTTCTGTGTTGTCGATCTTCACGAATTCTTGACAGCCGCACCCTCATTCCCCCAACCTGAGACTCTTTGTGGACTGGCTTTTCCATAGCTAGCTTCATTTGATGGTCTTTGTTATGTCTATTATTTTGACTCTAATTTCCACTTGTCTACCACTATGTTGGGCAAATTCGATCTGAGGTAATTTTGAGAGGAGCATTATGGGTAGTGCCTGGCTCGAGAGTTTGAAAGACGTGAGCTGGAGTAAATGGCCAAATCTGTTCCGAGGCTCGGAACTGACCCCACTGTCAAGGTTTAGTGAAGATTGAAAATACAGATGGAATGTTATGGTAAGATATAACTTCTTTTTTTGCCACTTGACTGCTTGGTATCTAAGTAACTGTAAACCAGGAAAGAGAGTGAGAGCGAGCGGTAAGAGAAAGCTCTGGAGAAAACAGATTTTCGAGCAGTAGATGGTGGGAGACCCTGAATGCTTTGAGTCGAGAAATGGTGAGGAAACTAGATTGCCACTGTTACTGTTTTTATTGATGGTGTCAGTAAAACGTACTAAGACTGTGGTTGGGACAAAAGCTGTGTTGTGTTGCTAGGTTACTTGCACTGGGATAGTTAAGTAATTGAATGTATATGCTTTTTTCTAGAATTTTTGATGGAAGGCAATATATTGATTAGCGTGAAAGTGTCACAGTTGTTAGATGAACCCCCATTGTGAAGTGGCACTGTTTGACTTTTTCCATACAGTAGGGACGTGACATTATTTAGTTTATAAGGATGGTTATCAATTAGGCAGGATCCTTGGCAGCTGTTTTCAGATAGTCTGGTGGAAGACTGACAGTGGAAAAAAGCTTGCTTTTCCAGTTTAAGGAGTTTCTAATTTTTTTTTTTTTTAATTTATAGGTTCATAGGTTGGTACTAGGCTATTGGCCCTAGGGCCTATACAAGCCTAGCCATAACAATTCCCTGGCTATTTCTTCCCACACTATTTACTTCCCTTACCCCTGTCTAGCAGGGCGACTGACGTGATCCCCGGGGTGAATTTCCTTTCTCCCATCCAATCATCAAGGTTACTTTTGAAGCGGCCCAAAGAGGCGCTCTGCTTGACATTATGGGCAAGTCTTTTCCAGAGTCTGGGGAATCTCTGGGTCCGGAACCTATCCCCCAAGCATGTTGTGTTTATTGTGATGACCAGGTTTAGATCCCTGGAGCATGGGACTCTGAGGGACTGGGATTTCTTTAAGTGTAGCATGTCCAACAGCTCTGGGTTTGACATGGCCTTGTATGTTAAGCAGAGATCGCCTCGGAGTAGATGATATATGACAGAGTATAGCTGGGTTTTTTTAAGGAGGTCAGCATAGGGCATCTGCTTTAGGCCTGTGATTCTTTTAGTGAGGTATTTCTGTGGTCTTTCCAGTTGTTGCAGATGTCTTGAGAGGTACATACCAAATGGGGCGTTGTATTCTATAATGGGTCTAATGAGGGATGAGTACAGTGGGACACTGACCTCCTTTTTTCTGGATGAAAAGCCCTTAGTGATGTGTGCCACATAGAAAGATTTCCTGACTGTTGTGTCGATGTGGTTATTGAAGGTGAGACCACTGTCCACCTGTGTCCATAAGTCTCATCACACTTTTGGTGTTTAGTGTACTGCCACCTATGTGGTAATTCACGGGTACATGTTTTTTCCCAAAGGGGATAACTATACATTTCTTGGCATTGAGCTTGAAGCCCATGGCTCTGGCACCAAGCATCTGTTTTGTAAGGCCCTTTTGTAGGCATCGACATCATTTGGGGATTCAGTAATGGCTCCCAGTTTGCAGTCATCTGCGAACTTTGTTAGCCAGAGTCCCTTAGTATTGGCCTGTACTTCAGAGAAGTAGATGCCAAGCAAGAGAGGTCCCAGGACTGAACCCTGAGGTACTCCACTTGTCACTTGTCTGGAGCTGGATTTGGAGTCCGCTACTTTTACAGTGTGGGTTCGGTCAGTAAGCCAGTTGGCAACCCATCAAGTGGCATACGGATTTAATACCCAGCTTAGTAAGTTTATCTATGATTCCGGAGTGGGGGATGGTGTCAAAGGCCTTGGCGAGGTCCAGATAGGCTATGTGGACTGTCTTACCTTCGTCCATGGCTCTGGGGACTGATTCGAAAAAGTCAATCAGGTTCAGGAGAAAAGATTGGCCCTTCACGAACCCAAACTGGGTGGGGTCCAGTGTTTCAAGGTTGCCAATGTCTGGTGGATTCGGGTTTTAGAGGGAAATAGTCTAAATGAGAGTTGGATTATCTAAAAAGTTTTGAATTGCTCATAGTGCTGGCTTTTCATTTTGAGGCAATGGAATGTATAAAATGTTTTTTAAATTTGTCAGCTATTTTTGCTGGGGGATCTTCAGGTATTGGTTTGGTGGTAAATTGTAATGTGTGTTTAGTAAGTCAGTGATGGATGCCCAGGAGAGTTTTGGATTGTTTTGGTGAGTCTCTCATAAGCTACAGTGACTTATTTGTCCAGTTTTATGGCACTTTTGGTTATATTTCTGAGGTGCCTGAAGTCTCTTAAATTTTCCTGACTTTTCTGAGTTTGGCATGATTTTCAGACTTTGTCCATTAGTCTCTTTAGCTGCGTAGTTTTACATGATAGCAAGGTTCAGTTTAACTTTTCTTTCTTGGTGAGCATGTTCATTTAGTGCAGCAGGGAAGATTTTGTTAAATTCAAGTGGTGCTTCATCTAAAAGGAGTGTTTTTAGAAATGTCCAGTTGTAAAGATTTTAGTGTAGAAGTAAAAACCTATGCACTGAGGCTAGTTGGATTACACTCTGTTATAGTGGTGTTGCCTAAGGAAGTGACTAGGTATTCTTTTGGCAAAAGTGGGTTGATGGCCATTTTATCAGGTACCATGGTGGAGATATTACAAGGCTGTGATGATATCCAATCAGTGATGCTCTGTTAGTGGGTTTATTTTATATGGTTGGAGTCTGTACAAGTCATTTAAAACCACAGAGGTTAATATAGTGACAGTGTCAGATAAAATTTTGAACCATCTATATTAAAATCTGCTAAGATTATGTTTTAATGTGGTATATACTGATTGATTTCCAAGATAAGATATGTCCTCGGTGATGAGATGATGTTTCCCGGAGGGATATGTACTGCAGAGGTACACAGGATCTTGTATGAGTTCATTTAAGAAAGGAAGCAAGGATTTCTACATGTTACATTGGGGCTAGCTGACGATCTAAAGAGATGTTTAGATTGATGAGAGGTAACTACTCCACCTGTCTTTTTGCCTTTTTGGTCGACTCTTTGTATGCTATACCCAGGCGGACGAATTTCATTGTCTTTGAAAGTGGCCTTTAATTTTCGATAATTACGAATATGTAAAGGATTTGGTATGACATGAAAGCTTGAAAATCAGCAACTTTGTTAAAAGAGATGAACCTGAGAATAATTATTTATTTTAACCCTTTGTTCTGTGAGTTTTTGTTTGTGTTACTGAGGTGCTAGGGATTGGCAGTTATAGTTGGGTCTTGAAATGGGCAAATGTTAGTTGTGCTCTTCATACAGAGTTGTAGTGAAATTGGAAAATGGCGACTCGCTGTTTATTTTTTGTTCCTGGTGTGAAGTATAGCTTTTGTTTTGGGATGGTATGTTTTTGTAGATGGAGAGGAGATAATGGGTTTGTTAAAGATGGGGTTGGGTATGTAGTTATTATAAAGAGGTTTGTGACCGCAGGTAAATTGTGTTGAATGTGAGGGATATAATAAGTTGTATTCTGTATGAGCATGGTGTCAGGGAAGTTGGTGATAAATGTAAAAGTGTAGGTCGGGATGAGTTAAGGGTAGAGAGGCTGGTATATTTTGTGTAAAGTCTGCATTGGTAGACTGTGTGAAGGAAGGCAGTTATTTTAGTAGAGTTCACAAAAGTCGAGCTGTCATACGAGTTGGTTGTGTAATGCTGTATGTAGATATACAGAAGGAATGTGGAAAATAATAATGAAAAGTCCTGTATGTAAGGAGTGATAACTTTTTATAGCTAGGGGATATATAAAGGGAGGAGGAAGTGATGTAATGGTTATTTCAGGGGGAAAGTTATGTAGTAGTTTGTGTAGATGGAAGTTGCAGTTTTGTTGTGCTGGGTGAATAGGTTGGTTGATATGATTGTTAGTGTGTAGATGTAAATGTAGATGAGGCAGTGAGGTAGCAAGCAGAGATAGCCCAAGCATAGCATGGGCAAACGGAGCAGTGTTTTCATGGCAATGCAGTGTGTAGCAACATCAGACAAAAACTGAAGGAAGTAGAAGGCAAGTGTCGTAATTCTCCGATTTTAATTCTTTTCTTACCCTGCATTGTATATTTCAAGATAAGGGTGAAAAAGAACTCTAACTAGGTAGAGAAAACAAAAAGGGAATATTAGATCAGCAGGACCTCAGTGTTTGAGACAAAATTGTGTTAGTATGGGCAGAGTTTCAAGTTAAAATTAATACGAGTTTAAAAGATGGATGTTCTTCGTGTTTCACTGTTGCGGTCATTACATTTGGGTAATCTGCTTGCAGGTTGCCCTCTGTCGGCCTGATTAACAAAGTCTTGGGTCCTGCATTGGTTGCTGTCCCTTCTTCCATGACGTCAGGTCGTCAGCGGTATAAAACATGCAGCCGACGCCATTACATCAGTCTTTCTTGCCGTGCCCGAAGCAGAAGCAGTTCGCAAATGCCGGTCGGCCGACTCCTGAAATTTTCGTTTTCTAGTTTCAGAACCAAAGTCTTAAACTTAAAGCCAAGTTACCCCGTTGGGGAAACTTTTTCTTGCTCCTTTCCAATGTCAGTAAAAGTTAATGATTGCATTACTTGTTGAAAGCAAATACCTCAAAGATTTTCATTCGTACCGTATTCCTTGCCTAGGCCCTGACCACGACGTACCTTGCTGTCTGTTTTGTGCTTTATTTAATCAGCGTATTATCCGTCGTCTGTATATTTTTGCCTCTAAATATTTCGGTTCTCGGTTTAATTATCCTGAAAGGTCATCTGTTAGCCATCCGACTACCGGGATTCTGAAAAAATGCAAGGATAAAGACAGACAGGCCGCCGAGGTCCAAAACTGCCAACGACGCTTCTCCTAAGCCAGATGCCGGTACTCAGTGAGGTGCTTTTGCAGCCTCTGATACCTGCTACTTCTGATTTGCAGGCCTCTACTGAGACGCATTCGGAATCCGGTATGCCACTAAATACTTCAGCTATGGAACCAATGGATGTCTCCACCTTGGATGGGTCCGGAGCTGCTGTGCAGGCACCGTGCTTCTGAGGGTATATTCAGGCCTACGGACTTGCATATTAAATCGACGCCTCCTTCATTACTAAGGCCTAAATCTCGATCCATGTCTAAAAAGCCGACGCCCAGGCCACATGCTCAGGCCCCATGCCTAAAAAACAAATAATAAAAATGGCTGAAGATCTAATAACTCTAATCAGGGGTAGTCAACCCCCCGCCCCAAGAGACCTAGGGCTGAGCTTGATTATGAATCTTGTGATCAGGATTCTGTTTCTTCTGACTCTTGTGATGACCTGGATTTGTCCTTACCTACTTATGAGGATTCTGATGTAGAGGATTGTATTCCCTCTGCTTCCCCTTCTGAGGATTTTTCTTTTGGGGAAACCTTACATTCTTTAAGGGAGCATTTTCACTGGGGAAGCTAGGAATTTTCTGATTCAAAAAAGAGGATTAGGGATTTCCTCCTACCTCAGCATAGGCCTTTGGCTATTCCTCCTGTACTAGACATTGTTGATATTTTCTCGGAATCCAGTTTGGCCCCCGATTCCCTGCCTCCTGCTCCTAGTAAACCTGACCGATACTACAGTGTTCCTGAGTCCCACAAGTTCCTTTTCAAAAATCCTATTGCAGATCCGGAGACTATTTCTCAGGAGCCCAAGGGCATTAAGGTTTCTACTGCTAAAAATCCTACTCCTTCTGATAGAGACTCCAGGGCGCTGGATAGAGGGGTAAAAAGGTTTATACTTTAGCAACCTTGGCAATCGGAGTTTTAAACTGCCAATTTCATATGTTAAAATATCAGCAACATGTCATTGGATTGCGTAAACAGAAAATTATTTTGATTCCTGACTGTGTGGAAAATAAAGATTTACAGGACTTATTGCATTCTGCTAAACAAGTTGGAAAACATACTTTGCAATGTGGTTTTGATTCTCTAGAGGCCTCTTGCAGGGCTGATGTTACTGGGTCTGTGCTTAGAAGGCATGCTTGGCTTAAGGAGCAATCTTTGCCTGATCATGTTAAAGCTAAATTGTTGGATGCTCCTTTAAATCAGGACCACCTGTTTGGCAACAAGGCTGAAGAAGTTCTTAAAAAGATGGAAGATGAAGCTAAATCTATGCAAACTGTTAAAGATGTTTTACAAGTACAACCTCCTAGATTTAGTAGGCACTGGCCTACTAAGAATTGGTATTTTCCAGCCCCTTCCAGGTCTTCTCAAGCCAAACCCAGACACAGCAGAAACCCCAGATTTCAGTCCCAGAGGACTCTCAGAACTAAGCAGTGGGGGGCCTCCACTTCCAAATCTGGGAATAACAAGACACCCCCCTATGGTAAACTGTCTCAATGACTTAATTTTTAAATTTCCAAGCACTTATCTTCTGACCGCCCCTTTGGGGGAAAGATTGCTCTTCATGCAAAGAACTGGGAACTCATAACCCAGGACAAAAGGGTTTTAAATATAGTGTCCCAGGGATATAGATTTCATTTCCACACGTTGCAAACACCAAATGGGTGGCCGGACCTGCCCCCAAATCAATGGGCAGAGGCTCAGAAACAAATACTTTCTCTTTTAAGCATGAGGGCTATTCAACTGGTACCAGAAGAGGAAACGGGACAAGGTTTCTACTTCAGACATTTCCTGGTACCCAGAAAAGACAAATCATGGTGTCCAGTCCTGGACCTGTCTACTCTAAACACCTTTCTGGAGATTCCAAAATTCAAGATGCTGACTCTTCACCATTTCCTTCCTATGCTAGGCAAAGACGCCTGGTTGGCAACACTAGATTTAAAAGAAGCATACCTGCACATCCCAATCAGGGAATCTTGCAGAAGATACCTACGCTTCAAAGCAGGCTACACGCATTATCAGTTCTCTGCACTGCCCTTTGGCTTGTCTACTGCTCACAAAGTGCCTGGCTCCAGTAATTGCATTTTGCAGTCAAAGAAGTATTCAAATATACCCATACCTGGACAATTGTCTAATTCAGGCAGAATGCCAGGGCATACTTTTGAATCATCTGGTGTTTGTAAAAAGGGTTCTAACTTTTCTGAGGTACACCATAAATGAAAAGAAATCACAACTGGGTACCCTGTCTACAAATTACAACTTCCCAGATGGCTTACCTCGCGCCAGAAAAGCAAATTCATTTAATAACCTATTTCAAACAAGTGGCCACAAAAACCCTGCTATCTGCAAGACAAATACTGCAAGCCTTGGGGTTCATGGCCTCCTGCATTCTTCTAATTTCATATGCAAGACTGCATATGAGGAAACTACAGTGGTATCTAAAAAGCCTGTGGAGTCAACATTCTCACAGCCTAGAAACAGTGATTCCTATCATACCTTGCCTAGAGTTCCTCTGGTGGGCAGAGGCCTGCCACCAAAACAAGGAATTACCATTCACACTACCCCCTGCCACCCAAACCCTAACAACAGATGCATCAGACTATGCATGGGGGGCTCTCCAGGCAGGGAAGTGCATTCAGGACAAATGGAACCGAAGTCAAATGCACCTACATATCAATCAAAAAGAAATGTTAGCTGTACAGAATGCTCTGACAGCCTTCAAGGACTACATTCTTCCAGGACAACTAATGGTAAAGACGGACAACACCACGGTTATGTGGTACATAAACAAGCAGGGGGGTATACGTTCCTACCCCCTCTGCAGACTAGCCATGGCATTGTGGAACACAGCCTTGAGCTACCAAGTGCACCTGCAAGCTCAATTCCTGCCAGGAAAATTAAATATACTGGCAAACGGACTAAAAACCTCATGGACCCACACGAGTGGAAACTGGAACCAAGGATTGTCAACATGTTGACAAGCGAATGGGGGAGCCCAGACATTGACCTATTTGCCTTCCTCTAGAACAAACAGTTGGACAAGTTTTACACAAGGACTCCCCACAAACAAGCCTGGAAAGTGGATGCTCTGTTCTTCAGCTGGAAAAACCTATCAGTCTATGCCTTCCCCCCGCTGCCTCTGCTCTCCAAAGTTCTACTAAAAGTCAAACAGGACAAATCAAGGATGATTTTGATTGCTCCAGACTGGCCGCGCCAACACTGATACCCCCTCCTGCACAGTGTCACAGGTTTCTTCATGGCACCTGCCTCAGACCCCTTCCCTGCTGTCTCAGCAGGAGAACCAGATTCTGCACCCTCAGATTCCAACATTGAACCTTGCAGCCTGGCTAATTACTTACACTCCCTCATCATCCCTCAGCAAACCTGTGATGGATGTCATCTTAGCGGCAAGGAGGCCTAGTACTAGAAAATCTTATGCTGAAAAATGGAAAAGATACTGTGCCTGGAACCAATCTCAAGGGATGAGCACAGCAGCACCCAATTTACCTCAGATTTTGCAATACTTAACTGAGATGCTTCACAAGGGCCTGTCTTTTTCCTCCATTAAAATCCATGCCTCAGCCATTTCAGCTCATTATAACACAGAACCTCCCCTCTTCTCTCATCCTCTGCTCAAGCAGTACCTCAGGGGGGCCAGATATTTGAGACCACCCAGGAGAGCTCCAACCCCAACTTGGGACCTTAACTTTGTATTGGAGAAACTCATTTTACCTCCTTTCTGAGCCAGCTGCTACTGCAGACTTAAAATTTCTTTCTTGGAAAACAGCTTTCCTTTTAGCAATCACTTCAGCTAGAAGGATATCTGAATTACAGGCCCTTATGTCAGTGGAGTCTTTCATCATCTTTCATGCAGATAGGGTGCCACTCAGGACCAATCCATCCTTCATGCCCAAGGTGGTATCCAGTGTGGCCCGTAATCAGTCCATTCATTTACCAACCTTCTTTCCCAATCCACAGAACAAAGGGGAACGGATTCTACATTCCTTGGATGTGCATAGACAACTTAGATTTATACTTGGACAGGACTAAACCTCGAACAAAATCTGAACTGCTGGTCGCATTTGCTGCAGGGGCAGAGGGGAGGGCTATTTCAAAACAAACCATTTTGAAATGGATAAGCCATTGCATTAATTTCTGCTATAAGCACCATGGAAAACCTATCCCCAGGGAATCAGATCTCACTCCACCAGGCCTGCATCTACTTTTGCAGCCTTTCTCAGAGTTGTTCCTACCAGGGACATCCTAGAAGCTGCTACCTGGAGTTCTGTACATACTTTCACCAAGCATTATCATTTGCCAATTTTCTCTAAATCCAGAGCTGGCTTTGCCACTGCTGTCTTGCAGGGCCTTATAGCTGTCCCATAATACTATATAAACTCCTCCTCCCAACCATAGCTTTGGGAATCTACCCAAATGTAATGACTGCAACAGTGAAACATGAAGAACGTAGTACAGTTCTGTGCACTTACCGTAAATGTAGATGTTTGAGTGTATTCACTGTTGCAGTCCTAGTTACCCTTCCTCCAGCCCCCTAACTTCTTCTGGCTATACCTCTACTTTCCCTTACTATGCTTTTATTTATTTATTTTTATTTATTTATTTAACATTTGTTGACCGGGAAAGTCCGACTAGGTTCCACAGAGCCTGTTTTCAGCGGAAGCCCGGGGAGAAATGCTCCAGATGCATGTCTTTAGAATGCTTAAAAGCCTTTTTGGTGTATTTGCTTTTTGTTGGAGGTATACCTTTGTGTTTTTATGTTAATTTGCTCTCCATTAGGGGGGCACCTGACATCTGGGGCTAGAAAAACTGATGTAATGGTGTCAGCTGCATGTTTTATACCCCTGACGACCTGACGTCCTGGAAGAAGAGATAGCAACCGACGCAGGACCCAAGACTTTAATCAGGCCGACTGAGGGCAACCTGCAAGCAGATTACCCAAATGTAATGACTGCAACAGTGAATACATTCGAACATCTAAATTTATGGTATGTATACACAACTGTACTTTTTCCCTGGCCAAGTTTCCCATAGTTAGTACGCGTATCACTTTGAATTTCCTTTGAAAGAGGCCACTGGTTTGGTGGGACTAATGTGGTTACAAAAGGTAAATAAATTTGTAAATTTAATAGAAAACATTCTATTCAGGCGAGATAAGGTAACACACTGGTGGATAGACAGTCAACTAAGATAATCAGCTGAAAGTGAGCTAGCTGGATTTTAAAAATAAAGCTAGGAAGTTACTAGCATTTTAAAGTGCTTTGATTTCTGTATTCCAAATAAGTGGTGTGAGTTCCAGTGTTTGGTCATCCTCCACATTCATTGTTTGTAGATGTATGTATTTTACATTTGACTATTAACTTAGTCCATTCTTAGGGATGTCTTTCTTTATATTGTGACACGTACACTTGCATTAACATATTGGTGGAAAAAGTTATGCTTTTTCTATTCATATAAAGCAGCTTTATTCTTGTAACCAGTATAGCTTGCTGTTTGCCCTTTTAATTTGAGATTGGAATAGTTATGTTGTAGTATTGTGTATTCATCTGTTAACAGTGTTATTGTGGGTTTGTCACAAGTTGCATTGTTTCCTAGATGAAATTGATAGTCTTTTATGTGAGAGAAGAGAAGGAGAACATGATGCAAGCAGACGACTGAAAACAGAATTTTTAATTGAATTTGATGGGGTAAGTACAGACAAGTTTGAAATTGCATTATTAAATTGGGTAACTAAAATAATGCAACATGTGACCTTAAATTTCTCTCATGGTATTTTTATTGCTTTTACATCCATGTTGATCCTGTTATCAATTGCTTAGGTTCTTTGGAGTTACTAGTCTTGCAGTCTAGGGAACCATTAAAGGAACTAACCCAAATTCTGAATTATCCCAGAGCACTGTCTTGGTTAAGTGACTTGCTCAAGGTCAAACAGTAGGTAAATGAAAGATTCAGACACTGTACACTTGGCACAAGAAGCAGCTTATTAACATGTCAGTTTTAGTCTTCTACATTAACTGCAAGACTGATGTTAAGCTTAGTATAAAATAGTTAACATTTAGGCCTGTCCACAAATGGGCTCAGGGTATCTGACAAAAAAGTAACAGAATATTGTAGATGCCCAGTGCCGGATGGCTGTCCAAGGGAAGAAATAAGTGCCTTTAAGTAGTTCATATTATAGAAATATGGACTACAAGGGTTGTGTGGATGTACTTAGCCCCTTGGGCATCCCCAGTGGTGACCTAGAGGGCTGCATAATGGAAGCATGAAGTGAATATCAAGCTTTGGCATTAGGTTTGCTTTTTTTTTTCAGCCAGTGCCATGACATGTGTACCTACAAGGGGTATAAGACCTGACAGAAGGCTAAGAAAATAACCATGTACCCACAATGTGATGGCTTTTCTTTTCACCAGTTCTCTAACCCTGGCTGAGTAATGATTTGTTAAAGGTGACCATACAGAACAGCACTAGAGACAACTCAGGTTGGCAAAGAAGGTAAGTACTGCAAACTAATAGGCTTCATCTTTCAGTCTTAGTCTTAAATTTATTTGTCTCCATTTTGAATGCTGTACAACTCTCTCATTGGCTCAGCACTGAAGATGTCAGGTTGGAAAATGGGCAAGAGTGTAGACTTAATATTGTTTTGACATGTGAAAATATGTACAGAATGTGTGCACTATCATAAAACAGTGCGTTACCCAGCTTCTTCATATCTCATTGGAAATCTGTTGAAGGGATTAACAAGTTTTTCCACTTATACCTTGAGTCTGTCCTGCACATTTAGTTATGCAAGCTTTGTTTGGCCACAATGATAGTAATTTTCAGCAAAAAAATGTTTTTTCTTAAATCTACAATATAAAGTCAACATCAACAGGAAACATTTGGTAGAAAGAGATTGTATAGACCTTCATCTAATGGAAAATCTGTGCTGTTATACATTTTGGCAACTAGTTTCATTGTGGACATGTTGCATATTATATGTGGCACATTTTCTGTATATAATTATTGTGAATGCCTGTTGGGAAGCAGACTAATTCCAAACATCAGAGACTTCTGAAAGCACTGGGACTCTAATGATGCCCTGTGTGTAAGACCTGTTTCTCCCCCTCACCTGGGACTTGACTTTAATGCTAGAAAACATAACTTTAATCTGTCGGAAGCAGCAGACATAAAAATGTTTTCTTTAAAACATTTCTGTAGTGGCAATCATTCTTGATAGAAGTATTTCAAAACTATAAACTTGTATGAAAACAATTTTGTACAGTTTTTCTTAATAAATGTGTTATTAAAAACTAATCCTTTAGGACCACAAGTTGTCATCAGTTGGTCCAAACAAACTGCCAGTCTTCTGTACTTGTGATCAAAGTGAAGAGGAAACATCACCTGCTCCCCAGGTACCAAATTAAGTAAATTGTAAATGTCCACAGACAAGTAAGGCACCAAACCAGAAAGAACCCATGATTTCAGACTAAAAGGTAAACTGGTCGGGTTCTTCATGTAAGAGGAAAGAAGACTTGTTTGTTAATAAACGATATGAAAACATCTGACCTATTGCATTCCTTTTTACCATGACAAGTAAAGTAAGCCATCATTAGGCACTGTCATAGGACTTTTTCACCTGAAGAGCAACAGCATCAGTAGTTTTCAACTGCCCACGCATTTTGCCAACGTTGTATTCTAGAAGCACAGTCCATAGGTAGGAGAGAGTTTGGCTTTGATGTGCTATAGGAGGTCCTGTAATGCTTCGCCTCTCACTGGTAGCGTGTATAGTACTTGTGTCAACCCATATGTTAAGGTTTATTCACTGTACAGTTCATGAAGATAAAACAGTTGCTTAAGGTACGTACCATGACAGTGGGTATCCACGGAGACTACTAGAATAGTACAATTATCATTCCTGTAACAATTACCGTAGTGGGGAACCCTTCTTAATTATGATTGAAATTGTTTTACAAGTGTTTCTCAGATTTAACAGGTTACCACAGTAGTCAGTACTGTTTGTAAGTGGTGTTTTGCTACAAGCATGTTTTTGCAGGACTTTTAACAGCTTGCGAAAAAACAAGAAAGTGACAGTGCTGTATACACACCAACACTGGCCTCATGTCTTTGAAGGTACTAATGTAGGGTATACAAGACACATTCACACACTTGTGTGCACATGTGCGGTGATGTGCTTGGGGGTTAGGAGTTGTCATAATGGATGTTCTTCGTCTTCCATTGCTGCAGTCCTGACTATTGGGGGTATAGTCCGCGTCCAGTCGGCCCGAATACCAGAGTATAAGGCTGACGTCGGTCAGGGCGCATTAGACTGACGTCAGTACGTCAGGGTACTAATGCGCATGACCGACGTCATATCCCCAGTCTTTTTTGCCGCATGGTCCGATGCAGAAGCAGTTTTGCGAGTGCAGGTTGGCGTTCTGAAATATTTCCGAAACCGGAGTTTCAGACCGAAACAGAGTTGGCTAAGTACCCCGTTGGGGAACATTTTGGTTTTTTCTTGCCTCAGTATTTTACCGGATGTCAGAAAAAGTGAATAACTGTATTTCTTGTGGGAAACAGATACCTCATAGGGATTATCATACCTTGTGTATACCTTGTTTAGGGCCTGAGCACGACGTTGTTGGTTGCGGCTCTTGTGCTAGGTTTAACAAACGCACTATTAAGAGGAGGTTAGACTGTGCCAGGTTAGTGTTTGGGAAGCGTTGCAATTATAAAATGCCGCCGGATGCACCGGCCCGCTTCCTCCAAGAAGCGCAAGGATAAAACAGTGAAGCCTAGGGTTGATGAACCGGCAGTCCCGGACGTCGGTTCTTTAGAAGGCTCAGTGGAGCCGGAGGTTTTGCCAGGAGTTTCCATGGAGTCCCAGGCAGAAACTATACTATTACAGGATGTGCCTTCTCAGGAGGTAGGCCAGGCTGAGGGGCTTCTCAGGTGACTGTTCTTCCCTCTCTTCCCAAGGTAGTTAGAGCCTCTCCTTCTGTTGCCAAATCTTCTTTGAGAGGTAGGCCTAGTTCAGCTTCAGTGGGGGCTTCTCCTAGCATTTCGGGTTCTGTACCTAAGAAACATATGCTTAAAATGGCAGAAGATTTGATTACTATGATTAGGGGTTCTATGCCCCGCCTGATAAGAGGCCTAGGGTGGAACCGAGTTTGATAGTTTTGAACAGTGTTCAGAGGCTTCAGAATCTTCTGTGGAAGATATGCAGGAGTATCCTACTTATTCTGATTCTGATGTGGATGATTCCACTCCTACAGCTTCTCCGCCTGAGGATTTCTCATTTTCAGAGACTCTGCATTCCATGAGGGAGCACTTTAAATGGGAAGGCCAGGATTACTCTGATTCAGGAAAAGGCTTAGGGAATTCTTGTTTTACCCCAGCATAGGCCTTTAGCTATTCCTCCTGTGTTGAATGTGGTGGAAGATGTTTTGCAGAGGCTTCCCTGAACCCTGACTCTTTGCCTCCTGCTCCTGTTAAGCCTGATAGGTATTATAGGGTGCCCGAAGCTCATAAATATTTGTTTAAGAGTCCTAGGGCGGACCCAGAAACTATTTCTCAAGGGCCTAAGGGTGTAAAGGCTTCTGTGGTTAAAAATCCTGTTCCCACTGATAAAGAGGCAAGGGCTTTGGATAGGTGGGGAAAGAAAGTGTATACTTCTTCCACTCTAGCCATGAGAGCATTGAATTGTCAGTTTCACATGCTAAAATATCAGAATTATCTCCTTTCACAATTGAAATCTAAGGTGGATGCTTTGGCGGAAGGTATTGAGTGTAAAGAGTTGCTGGATTTGGTTCACGTGTCTGAACAAGTGGGTAAGCATTCTTTGCAATGTGGTTTTGATGCTGTACAGGCCTCCTCGAGGGTGGCTGCTACCAGTTCTGTTCTTCAGGCATGCCTGGTTGAAGGATCAGAATTTAGCTGAGCATGTTAAGACAAGGATTTTGGATGCTCCTTTACAGTCTGATGTGTTGTTTGGATCGCCTGTGGAAGCAGTTTTAAAGAAAATGGAGGACAAAGCTAAGTCTATGCAAACTGTTAAAGATTTTTTGCAGGTGCAGCCACCAAAGTTTAGTAGAAATTGGCCTGCTAAGGGGTGGACATATCCTGCTTATGATTCCCAGTCTAGGGGTAGGTCTAGACGTGGTAGGGGCAGGGCTCAAGGTTCTTTTAGGCCTAGAACAGGGAGTTCACCTGCTCAGACTTCTGGTGAGGGCAGGGGTCAGTCCTTTCGTAAACAGACCCAATGACCTGTCTTTTCAGCTGCCAGCAGATTCACGTTTGGCAGCTCCTTTGGGAGGAAGACTGTCTCTTTTCAAAGAAAATTGGGATTTAATTACTCAAGACAAATGGGTGTTGGATATCATTCACCACGGTTACAGATTTTATTTCCATACAATGCCCCCTTTCAAAGGCATGCCAGACGTTCCTCCTCCACAAAGAAAAGAGGCTCACAAGCAAGTTTCTCAGTTACTTCACATAGGGGCCATTCAGCCAGTCCCTGTATCAGAAAGGGGCCTAGGATTTTATTCTCGCCTGTTCCTTGTACCAAAGAAGGGGAACACGTGGAGACCAATTTTGGATTTATCTCTCCTCAACACGTTTTGGACATTCCCAAGTTCAAGATGTTGACGTTACAACAGCTTTTACCTCTGCTGGGCAAAGATCACTGGATGGTAACTTTAGATCTCAAGGAAGCTTACCTTCATGTGCCTATAAGGCTAAGTTGCAGGAAGTATCTGCGGTTTCGAGCTGGAAATTCTCATTATCAGTTCTCTGCATTGCCCTTTGGCTTATCTACTGCCCAGAGTATTCACAAAGGTTCTGGCTCCAGTGATAGCTTACTTCAGGCTTCAAGGAATTCAAATCTATCCTTACTTGGACGACTGCCTGATTCTGGCTCAAGAAAAGGAAGACCTTCTACAGCATCTGGAATATGTTATAGCAGTGCTAAGATGCCTAGGGTATTCTGTGAACGAAATAAAGTCCAGTCTAGTACCCTCTCAAGACATGTGCTTTCTGGGTGTGAGACTGAATACAGCAGCCCAGATGGCCTTTTTAACCCCGGACAAACAAAAGAGTCTGTCACTTTACTTCCATCAACTATCTCATCAGTCCGTGCTGACTGCAAGGACAGTCCTTCAAGCATTAGGGTTCATGGCATCTTGTATTCTGGTGCTTCCCAATGCCAAACTGCATATGAGGAAGCTACAATGGTATCTCAAAAATGTATGGACACAGCACTGCCAGGATTTGGACACTGTCATTCAAATAATACCTTGCCTTCAAAAAGAATTCTTGTGGTGGGCTCAGGAATGTCACCTAAACAAGGGACTCTCTGTGACCCGGCCAGAGGCAAGTCAGATCTTAACGACAGATGCCTCGGACATTGCTTGGGGAGCTCATCTAAATGGAAAGTGGATTCAAGACAAGTGGCCTGCCAGACTACAGCATCTACATATCAACATGAAAGAGATGTTAGCAGTCCAGTTTGCATTAATGGCTTTCAAGGAGTTACTTCTTCCAGGGCAGGTGTTGATTCTAACAGACAACACAACTGTCATGTGGTACATCAACAAGCAAGGGGGAACGCATTCTTATCCTCTATGCAGGCAAGCAATGATTTTATGGGAGACTGCGCTAAGCCTGCAACTAACTCTTCAGGCAAGGTTTCTGCCAGGAGCACAGAACTCCTTAGCAGATGTGTTAAGCAGACAAATCATGGATCCCCACGAGTGGAAACTGGATCTTCATGTATTTCAGAAACTGACAGTGTCATGGGGAACTCCAGACATAGATCTGTTCGCTTCTCCACTAAACCACCAGCTGCCAAAGTATTGCACAAAGGGGTTTCATCACACAGCTTGGAAAGTGGATGCTCTGTCTTTCAGTTGGAAAAACCTTCATGTGTATGCCTTTCCACCTCTGCCTCTTCTTCCAAAGGTACTATTAAAGGTCAGACAAGACAGGCCAAGGATGATTTTGATAGCTCCAGATTGGCCTCGGCAACACTGGTACCCACTACTACGGAGTCTGGTAAAGAAGCCTCCATGGCCTTTACCTCTGATTCCTCATTTGTTATCTCAGAAGGACGGTCATCTGCTCAATGTCAAGCTTCACTCTCTTCATCTAACAGCCTGGCATATTCTGTGTTGAAACACAGCAGGTCTCAACTTCCTCAACAAGTTTTAAATGTGATTATGGAAGCTAGAAGACCTAGTACAAGGAGAGTGTACGCAGAAAAATGGAAGAGATTTTTATTTTGGAGTACAGCAAAGAATTTGGAGATTTCTGAGCCTAATTTGAGTGTGGCTCTTCAATATCTTACTGAATTATTGGACAAAGGTTTGTCCTTCTCTTCCATTAAGATTCATGCTGCAGCAATTTCAGCTCACTATGATTGTGACCCACCTTTGTTTTCGCATCCTTTGTTCAAGCAGTTTCTTAGAGGGGCAAAGAATATAAGACCCCCACGTAGAGCTCCTACTCCTGCTTGGGATCTCAATTTTGTGTTGGAAAAACTTACTCTACAACCTTTTGAGCCTGCAGCTACTGCTGAATTGAAATACTTGTCATGGAAGACTGCTTTTCTGTTGGCTATTACTTCTGCAAGAAGGGTGTCTGAGTTGCAGGCCCTTATGGCAGTAGAGCCCTTTTTGATTTTCCATAAGGATAGGGTATCATTACGTACTAATCCTTCTTTTATGCCTAAGGTGGTTTCTAGTGTGGCTTTAAACCAAACTATTCATTTGCCTACGTTTTATGCAGACCCTCAAAATAAAGGGGAAAAGATTTTGCACACTTTAGATGTACACAGGCAATTGCGTTATTATTTAAGCAGGACTAAGGATTTTAGGCAGTCTCAGCAGTTGTTTGTTTCTTTTGCTTTGAGTTCACAGGGCAAGCCTGTGTCAAAACAAACTATTTCTAGGTGGATTGGCTTTT